>NW_028227263.1:34850306-35032806 GCF_978045245.1 Mus caroli | reverse complement strand
CCATGAGATGCTTTGCTCGTCTGCAAAGTGATGTGTTTATAAAAAGACAAAGAGATATAAGATGTGTCCTATGGGGGTGGTGAGGTATGGGGGAAGGGGATGTCTTAGTGAGCCCATGCTGAGGTATCCCTTCCCTCTGAGGGACCAATCTCATGACGGTATAGTATAGAATAGAGTTTATTCAGGGCATGGGAGGGGAGTTGAGTGTAGTAGAGACAGAGAAAAGCAGAGAGAAGGAGAGAATAGAGAGGTAGAGGCCAGCCATGACCACGTGGAGAGAGGGGGAAGGAAGGAGGTAAGGGAAGAGCCCAAGAGGGTAAGAGAAAAGCAATCAGGAAGCAAGAGTAAGAGAGAGAGGAGGGGCAAGCAGCCCCTTTTATAGCATAGCATAGCAGGCCAGGCTTACCTGGCTGTTGCCAGGTAACTGTGGGGAGGAGCCTACCTAGATGTTGCCAGGTTACTGTGGGATGGAGTTTAGACAGAATGCTGACACAAAACAGAGTTGTCACTGTAAAGGAATGAGGGGAGGGACCTCACTCAAGGCCACCACACTCTCACCACATGCCAAATGTTAGCTGGGTGACCTGAAGCCACGGTACCTGATGGCACAGTGGGGTACAGTTCAGTACTCCTATTTTACAAATGGAGAAATTAAGCTTAAGGGAAGGTAAGCACTCATCTAGGATTTCAGGGGCAGCTGAGGGAGAATATAAATAGAAGTTTGCCCGAGTACAAAGGTCACAGTCTCTCTTCAGGAACACTCTGCCTGGGGACTTGCTTTGTCAGAGCCAGGGAGGAACCATAGAACTTAGTGTAAGAAGGCCACAGAGGTCTAACAGCCTCAATGTGCTTGCTATGGCAAGACAGAGCCTCAAACCTCAGAAAATCTGACGAAAACTATATACTCTGTTGCTAGGTAACCCCACACATCAGAGTAAACTTGGATAGAATGTACAGACACACCGAAGCTCCTCTGTTGCCCTCCTCAAGCCTCTCCACAGCGCCTCCAGTTACCAGTGGTTCACCACCACCACCACCACCACCACCACCACCACCACCACCACCACCCCACTCAGATTCTGCAGGAGAGAGAGCTCTGCCTTCTGTAGCTTCTAACTGGGTCCCATGACACAGCAGATTGCTTATCTCACCGAATCCAACCTTTCTCAGCTTCTCCCTTCTGGCCTCACGTGGTTTTCCTGTTGGATGGAAAAGTGAAAGAGATGTGAAGCAGAAGATGTTTGAGGTTTGGGGGCTGACATTCCGCGGAGATGAATGCTAACAAGAGCCTAATTTCACTAATCCTGGAAAGGCTGTGGCTGGCCTCCTGCACCATGCAACCTTTTCCCCCAGCCTGGGGTATGGAGCTGTCTTTTGCGAAGCCTTTGAAGTTGCAAAGAGCACACACCACTTTTTAAGAGCAAACCCCGGAACGGTTTTGGAAGCACCTTTCTGGAAGTGAAGGCTAACTGAATCAGAGAAAATAGTTGTTTTTTGTAACGTTAACTAGAGAAGAGGGACTGAGAGGACCTACGTGTTCCTCCCCCAACTCCCTGATCTGCAACTGCTGAACTGCCTCAGGCTCAAACCTCAGACCTAGGTTTTCTTCTGTATACGCTCATCATCACTGAGACTACCTTACCCAAGCTCGAGATTCTAAACGCCATCTAGGCACTGAAGACCATTTTTCTCTCTCATGAAAATCTATGTGTCTGTGCATGTGTGCGCAAGCGTATGTAGATTCACATATGTGTGAGAGTGCCAGAGATTAAGCTTGAGTCTGGTTCCTCAGGAGAGTTCACCATAAAAATAATTTATTTTTATCTTATGTACATTGGTGTTTTGCCAACATGTATGTCTGTGTGAGGTTGTTGGACCCCCTGGAACTGGCATGACAGACAGTTGTGAGCTGCCATAAGGGAACTGAACCCGGGTCCTCTGGCCTCCCAACCACTGAGCCATCTCTCCAGCCCCTGTCTGCTGTGGTTTTAAGACATGGTCTCTCACTGGTTTGCCTTACTGATATGGCTAGGCTGGCTGGCCAGTGAGCTCCAGAGGTCTGCCTGTTTGTCCTCAGAGCTAGGATTATCAGTGCTTGTCGCCATGCCCATCAGTCCTAGGTATAGCGCTTAGGTCCTTATGCTTACACAGCAGGGAATTTACCAACTACGCTGTCTCTCTAGCCACTACACTCTGAACACTCTGAAAAGTTCAGAGCCAGCCTGAACCTGTCCTTCAGGCTCCCAATGTCAAACATCCGACTCTCACTTGACACCTCTTCTTGTGTGTCTCATGGCCCTCTCCAAATTAGCACACCCAACCTGAGTCCCTGCTCTTTGCTCTCTGCTCCATCTCAGTGGGGGACAACCGATCCTCCAAGTTTCTCAAGTATAAAATGTAAACACTGTCCATTATACCTGTCTTGCTTACCACATGCCCCTTGGGAAACCCAACCAAACACTTTTTTTTAAAGATTTATTTATTATTATAAATAAGTACACTGTAGCTGTCTTCAGACGCACCAGAAGAGGGTGTCAGATCTCATTACAGGTGGTTATGAGCCAGCATGTGGTTGCTCAAATTTGAACTCAAGACCTTCATAAGAGCAGTCAGTGCTCTTAACTGCTGAGCCATCTCTCCAGATCTAGTTGCAGATACTCATGTATACCAAGTGATGCTGTGTAAACCTTGCTCCACAATTTAAAACTATTGGTTAAATAGAGGTCGCTACAGCCAATTACTGGGGAGAATAGAAGAGGCAGAGTTTCAGTTACTAGGTTTGAGGTCACAAGAAGGAACCATGAGAAGAAGAGGGGAGTGAGTGAAGGAGGAGGAAGATGGAAAGAATGGGAGAGCTCCATTAGATGTGATGGACCCAAAGGAAATGGACCCTGAGGACATGCTGATGGAACAGAAGTAACCCCTGCCTGGCAAGATTCAAACAGCATGGACTTGAGTAACACAGCTGGGAAGTAGGAATATAGATCAGGGATAATCTCCCAGGAATTGTTACAGAGCTCATTTTTCTTTTATTTATTTTATGCATATGAGTACATCACCATTGCTCTCTTCAAACACACCAGAAGAGAGCATCTGACCCCATTGCAGATGGTTGTGAGCCACCATGTGGTTGCTGGGAATTGAACTCAGGACCTCTGGAAGAGCAGTCAGTGCTCTTAACTACTGAGCCATCTCTCCAGTCCGCTAGAGCTGATTTTTTTTTAAATCCATAGAACTCTATTTTGATTATTGGGAGCCGGTTGGGTCATATTAATAACTTAGAGTTTATTAAACTCCATTTACACAGACAGGCCAACAAGGATGGGGAAATAACAAAAGGCCCCACCTCTAAATAAAGAACTAGTGGCAATTAATGGACACTGAGAGGGGAATTAGTTTTCTCCAGGGAAGAGCTACCTGATACCTAATTCCAAGTGACTAGCCCCAAACACATGTACATGTAAGGAACACTAAAGGGACTCAGTAAGTTGTATATAAATACACACAAACACACACACACACAGAGCAATAATAATTACAAGAGATGTTATAAGTTTGAGGGGGCGCAGGAGGAGCTGGGGGGACGGTGAAGGAGTTTTTCACAGCCTGAGAGACCCAACACAACGAGATCCTCCTCTCTTGGACCTTACCACCATCTCACTGATGGAGATGGCTACTCTTGGTTGTACTACATCTGGAACTAACTAATACTCAAAAATAGAGGACACCTATAAGATGTTTGCTTAATTTGAACTGGGAAGATCTTTAACTCAGATCTTTGAGGCAAGAAGACATGCTTTTAATGCAGATCTTTTGAGCTGGGAAACTAATTCAGAGCTTGAGAGGGGAAAACACAACTTTAATCCAGATCACTTGATCTGGGAAAACCCATCTCTAACCTGGACACAGCTTCTGCTGAAAGCCTATATAAGGGCATGGAAGAAGGAAGCTTTTCCTCTTTGCCTGCTTGCCCTCGCCATGCTAGGACATCCATTCCTTCACTGGCATTGGAGCCTCGTTCTTGAGGATTCCAGCAGACACTGAAGAGCAGCTGAGACATCCACTCTCATGGGCTGAGCAACTACTGGATTCTTGGGCTTTCCATTCTCAGCCAGCCATTTTTCAATTAGCTGGACCACAGCCTTTCATTCCAATAAATCCCCTTTATTTATTTACATAAAAATATAAGTCTTTTTATAGGCTTCCAGCAGAAGGTGTGGCCTAGACTAGAGGTGGGTTTTCCCAGCTCAAATGATCTGGATGATAAATAGATAGATAGATAGATAGATAGATAGATAGATAGATAGATAGATAGATTTTTATGTAAATATATATAGAGAGAGATTTATTCTATAAATTCTGTTACTCTAGAGAACCCTGACTAACACACTGGCTTCACACTCAGCCCCGTGCTCACTATTGCTCTGTACCACACCCTTCCTCCGCTGTCATCTGCTGAACACTCCCTCCAGGATCTTGTGTCTCTTCTATAAGCATCTCTTCCATCTTGCCGCTCTGCATCCTCTCTTCCATTGCTTTCTTGCACTTGTCACTACTAAATGGTATAAACTTAGTTTGTTAGCCTTCTGTCAGATCCTGGTGCCTTCACCAGTGCTGGAGGATGTTTACATTTCATGCTTGAGTGACTTGGAAGGCGGACTAGCCACTCACTGAGACAGAGAAGACTGAGAGAAGTGCACACCCTGGAGATACTTAACTTTCAGAATGATTGGGTGAATGGACAGAAGACCTACTAAAAGTGCTATCGTATTCTGACTCACATTTTACATAAGTCATCTAGACTCAAAGATCTCTTAGGTGTTGAAAGCCAAGGTATGAACCCAGATCCAAAGAAGAAAACTCGAAATGTCAGAAAGGGAGATGGGGAGGGGTGCAGAACAGAGGAGGCCAGCAAACCCCCATGGAGAAAAGACCCCTCACGGACTAAACCCATTATCCTGAGAATGCACTCCTAAAGATGTTCTGCCCACTTCTTCCAGTTAAGAGGCTAAAGCTTGGAGAACCAAAACACCGTTTGCAGGGTCACATGTCTACTTTGTGGCAGGACTAAGCCTAAACATCCGAAGGTCTGTGTTTGCTCCTTCAAAGAAAGGGAAGGCTGAACCCCTGTGGCTGAAGTACCCACCTCAATCCCCAAGAAATCGATTTTTACAAAGATGCTTGCTGGAGTCAATGCCATCTAAGTGCAAGTTAATAAAAAGGATTATAACGAAGTCAGATAGGCCTGGGTGGAAGAGGGTGGGTGATGTTCTCTGCTCTTGTCAGCAGCTTGCTGGCCCAGTCTACTCTATAGAGCCAGCTGTCTGCTATTTATTGTCATGTTCATGTGACTACAATACCTAACACAATTTAAGAAAGGCAAGGCTTATTCCCAGAGGGAGCCAATCTACCACTCAGAGAAGGTGGGGCAGAGGTCCTGGCCACAGGAGTACATGGCAAAGATTTGTTCACATCACCACGGAGATCAGAGAGTATCAGCTCAGGACTAGAACCTTCCAAGGACAGTCCCAGTGACTACATATGCTAGCCAAGGCACTGTCTTTTAAAGGCTCCACAGCCCCCCAAATAGCACCGGCATTTGGGGAGTAAGTATCCAAAACATAAAGGTGAAGGGCAGTTCGAATTTAAACTCTAACAGCATGGTTTCTGCGAATGCTGGCCCTTCTAAGCCGCACGGAGGCAGCATCAGGCAGGATCACTGCTTGGGATGCAATGTTCTGTAGTCTCAGCACCTCTTTTATTTCAACAATGACCAAGAAATCTCACAATTATCTGAGCATATCCTCCAAACATGGAGAAATATCTGTGCCTCAGAACTCACAAATGCACCAGGCAAACCATTTGTTTTCATAAACTTGAACTTTCACATTTAAAATAAACCATGTCCTAGACAAAAGAATTCAATTTGGATCTGAGCCTTCCTTTGTGATCTTCCTTCCTCTCTTTGGATAAAAGGCAAGCTTCTTAGAGCCTTGGAGTGTGGATTGGAGTATCCCAGTGATAGTGTTAATGGGAGCAAGGACTTCACTCGTGTCTCCTGGGTTGAACTAGTGCCCTCTGTGCTCTCCTGGATGTTGCGAGCATCTTGGCATTGAAACACTACAACATGAGAACCTGAGATGGGCACTTGGGTCATGGGTCTTCAAGAACAGTGAGGGTCTCAACAGAGTGGTCTATCCCATCTTAGTCTGCTTTCTGTTGCTATGACAACAGACGAAGAACAGCTTAGAGAGGAAACGGTTTGTTTGGGTTACACTTCACATCACAGTCCACCGTTGAAGGTAGTTAGGGCAGGAACCTTAAGGCAGGACCCAAGCAGAGACCATGGGGGATGATACCAGCTTCCTCCCAGGATCACCTGCCCAGGTGTGCCACCTTCTAATGTGAGCTGGTCCTTCCATGTCAATCATTAATCAAGACAGTCCCCCCACAACAAGCAAATCTGATGGGGACATTTCCTCCATGGAGGTTCTCTCCTCCAAGGTGACCCTAGTTTGTGTCAAGTTGACAAAAATCTAGCCAGCCCAGTCTCTCACAGGTGTATGGCTCTCAGCAGTACCATGGCTCTGATGTGAGCTGTCATCACATCAGAGAGTACCCACCTGTTCTTTGAGCTTATGTGGGGTAGAAGGGGTGTTGGTGCTATTGGGCTAAAAATAATATGAACCAGAGAGGCTGTGAGAGAGTCTGTTCTATTACACAAGCCACTGTGCAAACTACAGGAGATGGAGAAGTGGCAGTCACCAGAGTACAGAACAGGACTTACCTTCACCTGCTGATGGAGTTCCACATGCACCAGAGAACACAGTCCAGCCAGGACAGGAGGGGCTGGGGATAGAGTTCAGTTGGTGGAGACCTTGTCTAGCATTCATGAAGCCCTGGGTTCAGTCTCCAGCACAGAATAAGCCAGATGCAGCGGCACATGCCTGTACTCTGAGAACTCACAGGTAGAGGCCAGCCTGGCCTAGAGACACTGTGTCAGAAGAGTGGGGATCCAAGATCTCCTTAGCAGGAGACAATTTTACTCCTAAAGAAGCCTAAATACTTGCCACTGTTCTTAGAGAATTGGTGGAATCCAATACCACAGCTTAAAAATAATGTCCACAGCTCAGTATTCATTCATTTGTTCACTCATTCAGAAGACCCTGCTACATGCCTTGTTTTCATGCCATCTGGCAGAGGGGCCCAGACGCCAGCAACGAAAGGACTGCATCCTTTACGTTCCCCCATTCACATCTTTGTTTCTTTCTTGAAGCCTTCCGCTGCTGCTGCAAAGTGGAGAGCCTTCTCTAAGGGGTCAAAAGACCCCCATCTCCATCCTTACCCCTGAAGATCCAAATACTTGCTATAAAAAATAAATCCAACAAACAACAACAGGCCAGCCCTAGTGGTGCATCATGGGACATTCCTAGTCTCACTGTTTACATGCTAAGCACACAAAACAAGAAGAAAATGTGAGAGATGTGTAGTAATAATAATAACACATCCCTAAATATGTTCTAATTTAAGATCTTCATATTGTTGTTCCCATACAGCTCATGTGGTTTTTCACATACACCAAAAGGAAATAAAACTGAAAGTTTGTCAGATATTCCACATCCTACTTTGATAAATTTCTCTGCCTATCACTCTTACTACTCACTACTCACATTTTCACAGCAACTCTGTACAGAGAGGTATCTAATTCCAGCACTCAGGAGGCAGAGGCAGATGAATCTCTGAGTTCAAAGCCAGCCTGGTCTCCATAGTAAGTTCTAGGCTAACCCAGAGTTATATAGTGAGAGCCTGACTCACAGGAAAACAGAAGAAACCACCAGCACTGCCCAGTCTCAGCTTCAGTGGCCAAGCATGTTCTGGAGCACAATAAGGTCCAGTAACAAACCAAATCACAATTACACAGAGGTGCAACTTGGGGATCCAATGATTAACTTGTCTTTCTTATAGAATAGGGTCAGGGGCTACAGCAGGAATGTGGGGACCCCCAAAGCAGCCACACTAGGAAGTCTTCGTTCCACGTGGATGATGCCCTCTCGCAAAGCAGCATGAAGGAAACCTCTCCTCAAGGAGCTCCCCCCAGCCATATATGTTCTAGCCCCTACTGAGACGCCATGTTCAGTTAGGACAGAACTGTATGCAAATGGCTGAAAGGAGCAGTTGGAATCTCAGAGGACGGCTCAATGGCCCTCCACACCCTTCTTTCTATGAGGGAGTACCAACAGCCCACAGGCTTGAAGGCTGGACTCTTGCAAGAAGCACATCTGAGCTGATGAAGATGGCATCTGTTTTATCAGAAGGACTATGACTGGGGTCTACTATAGCACTTCCGACTCCATGCTCCTTCCTCACTGGTCAAAAAACAGCCTCTTCCCCTGTGAGGCCACCTCGGACTGCACTCCTCTACACACACACACACACACACACAGAGAGAGAGAGAGAGAGAGAGAGAGAGAGAGAGAGAGAGAGAGAGCTTGGCTAGAAAAGAGGAGAAAGGAGTAAACCCCCAAAAGCAGAGGCCAGAGTGAGTGTCATAACACTCACTTGGCCTTGTTCACAGAAGGGGCCCCATTTCTGCAGGAAGTGAAGCAAAGTCCAACTCAAGATCTTTAAAATACTGAGGCACACAAGTGCCCGGGTCCTTTATCAGTTCAGACTGGTCAAGACCTTAGGCAGCTCAGCGCTTGGCATTTCACAAATACACTGTCACCATTGCCTCTGAATAGGTAAGGAGGAAGACAAGGCAAAGGGGGTGGGAGGGTGTTTCTTCCTGAGATATAAACAAACTTAACAAATAAATTTTTCTTGAAGCTCTAAAATTCCTATCACATTTGGTTTGTTCTGAGCAAATCTCCTATATAGGCCACACTGCCGCTCTACCCTCCCCCATCAGTTGAGTCCGGCTTAAAGACACCATGTGTTCTACAGCAATGAGGGTGTGCAATGTGTGTCTCCTGTGATGCACACTCTAAGTGTCATTCTGGGATTCTACTTCAGATTGGAGGCTGAAAGGTGACATGGAAGTCTGTCATCGCTAATAAGCTTTCTGAGAAACAAGCCACTGAAATCCAAGGCCAGTCCCAGATGGAAGTCAGGCACTCTAGGAGCTCATGTAAGATGAAAGAGTTCTCCAAATGCCAGCAATTCCTCTAAAAAATACCACACGTGATTACTTGCAGAAGACTGTTCTAAACAGGGAAGCAGGGATGAGAAGAACACTTCCTTTCTGACATAAGAATAAAAATTCTGCAATGGAAGATTCTCAGAAGTTCGAGGACCACATAAAGACAGGGCGTTCAAGTTTGGCAGGAGTCCTTGTTGACTGGCAACTCTGAGAACAGACTAGGGCTGGGGAGCAACTGACAGTCGGTATCTGACTGCTGACTGGGCCATTGCAACAACCTCCACTTCCTGCCTCTAGCTCTACCACACTAACTCAGTCACTGCACCGAAAACTAGACAATTATTGTGTGTGTGTGTGAGAGAGAGAGAGAGAGAGAATCGTGTGTGTGTGTTGTATATGTCTGAGTGTGTTTTGTATATGTACATGTGTGTGTGACTATGAGTGTGAGTGCATATGTATGTGCAAATATGTGTGTGAGTGTTTAGGTGTGTGTATGTGTGTGTGTGTGTGAGAGAGAGAGAGAGAGAGAGAGAGAGAGAGAGAGAGAGAGAGAGAGAGAGTATGAGTGTGTAGCCCAGGTATCCTGATCTATCACTTTCTACCTTACCCCCTTAAGATAGAGTCTTTCTCCGAACTTGAAGCTTGACCTCTTTTTGCCCAGGCCATATGTCCGGCCTGCAAGTCTCAGTGATCCTTCTGTCTCGACCCTCATACTCAGTGCTGGGGTTATAATCACATGTGGCCAGGCCTGATGGGCATCTGAACTCCTCATGTTTGCACAGCAAGCTCTCTTACCAACTAAGCCATCTCTTTTGCCTTGATTAATCTTCTTAAAAATATGGAATTTTAATCATTTTCTTTTATGTATGTATATGTGATGAGTGCAGGTGCCAAAGGAGAGATCACATCAGGCATCAGATTCCACCAGAGCTAGAGTTACATATAGGTAGTTTGGGGCAGGCCAGACATGGGTGCTGGGAATCAAACCTGGATCCTCTACAAGAGGAGGGCATACTCTTAACCGCCATGCCATCTCTCCAGCCTGCTTAAGACAGTGTGGATCAGACTGTCCATCTAAACTAAATTCCTTTTCAAATGCCATCCATGTTGCTTACAGAATAGAATTTAAATCCCTCAGTATCAGTTCATCTGAATGCCTAAAGTGCCTGGCTTCCTGGCTGCCTGGCCTGCTCTTCTCACTTCCCCCTCTGGACTCATGGGAATCCCATCCGTTCTTCATAACTCCAGGCAACTAACCTCCTCCACGGGTGAAAACGACCACTCACTTCGCGTGCACGTGTGTGGGTGCATGTGTATATGTGTTCATGTACATATGCGTGCACATACACATGCATGTGTGTATAAGAGGTCAATGTTCAATTTAAAGCATTGTGCCTCAGGAGCTGTGCATCTTGATTTTGAGCCTGGGTCATGCGTTGGCCTGGGTCTCACCTATTCAGCTAGGCTGGCTGGCAGGATATCCCCAGGGATCAGCTTGTCTCTGCCTTCCCAGGATAGGGACTGCATGTGTGAGCCACCACGCTCGGGTTCTGGGGATGGAACTCAGGACTGCATGCTTATACAGCGGGCTATTTCCTGACTGAGCCATCTCCCCAGCCCGTCTCCCTCCTTCTCAATACTGGCTTTCCTATACGTAGCCATCATCGTCACTCTCTGCCTGTGCTTCCATGTGCTTGCCCCTTGTCACTTTTCACCCTGGAGAATGTGAACTCTTAGCTTAGGATCGTCTATAAGATCCCACCTATGCATAACTGCCAACATAACATGGATAGTCAATAAGTTCTTGCTGAACCTGAGCTGAGTTAGAAGATAAATTAGTGGATCTGGGGTAGTTCTGAAAGGATAGAACCTGGTTCCAGGTCCTCCACAAAGACAGCACAGACTCCAGAGTGAAGATGGGGGCTAAGTCACAGCATCTTAGGCTGGGCCTACACCCTAGCGTTCAGCACCAATCCCCAGGGGCCACCAGCTAGGGGTCAGGATGACCAGGACATTGCTATCATATTCACAAACAGATCCCTGACCTGATGAGTGGCAGAAATGACAACTGTCCAAAGGGCAGGACACCTGTGTGCACCCGTGAACACCCCAAATATTTAAATGTCCCACTCTCACCCCTGCCTCTCAGAGTAGAGCTTCCCCAAGTGTGGTTTTCCTTGGGGAGCAACCAATACATTAGGATCCAGCTAATGGCATAAAGATAGACTGAGGGGCCGGGGTGTAGCTCAGGTGGTAGCGTGGTCATCTCGCATGCATGGAGTTCTGGTTCAATACTCAATACGGCCTAAGTTGAGCATGGTGGCCTGCTGGCCCAGAGGTCCCACATGGACACCTGGCTTACATGTGGCCTGCATGACCCTTGAACGCTACCTCATCCTTCTCACCTTCTCTGTTACCACTGTTTGGGCTAGGAGAAAACAGAGAAGAATAAAAGAGCCTTTCCAGACTTAGCTTCCTCCACACCTCCTAGGGTGTGACTAGCATAATGCTCAACAGAAGGGATCCCCACGGGGTTCCACAAAAGTCCTTGCAGTAACCAAGGCCTTAGTAAAACTTCTAAGAGTGTTAATTACAGTTACAAATTGTGCTGTTACCCCACAATTCACATGCATAAGTCCTAGTCCCCAGTACCTCAGAGTGTGGCCTTATTTGGGAATAAGGTTGTTGTAGTTGTAGATGTAATTAGTTAAGATGAGATCATTAGAGTGGGCCCTAGTCCAATATGACTATTAGTTTAAAAAAGAAAAGGATATTTGGGCACTGAGAGTCCCTCACAGGGAGTGCAGCACCTCAAAGAGAGACAGAAAAAGAAGCCATCTGAGTCAGGGCCTTCCCTCAGAAGGATCCAACCCCAAAATGCTTTCATTTCAGCCAGTAGAGCCATGAGATCATGAATTTCTGCTATTTAAGCTGGTCAGCCTGTGGCAATTTGTTACAGTAATCTTAGCAAACTCGTGCTACATTAAATGTTTTTCTAACTGTAAATCAGACTTATTGATGTTAGTTAGCTTTATGTTTATCTTTACATTAACTCAAAGAATTTGGGTACTTTTATTTATTCTGCTTATCCAAACGAGGACTCCAAAGTTCTTCTGAAAGGTTAAGAAGTATCTGAGGCAAAGGTTGCTGAGTCATTCATTATGGAAGTCTGCTGCCTGTCTCTAGAGCCCTGCTCTTCGCTCTTTGTCACACACTGCTGGCGTGGAGGAGATTCCTGTGAGTAATCTCATGAGTCTTAAAGCTCACAACCTTAGTCTAGCTCCGGATCTGAGGGCAACTGCACTCACACGGGCACACACACACACACACACACACACACACACACATATGTGCGCACGCACACACACTCCACAGCTTTCATGTGGACATGCTCAAACACTGTTACTGTCAGCACAAACAGGCTTCCTGCTCATGCTGATGAGAACACATACAGCTCCAAGCTGGTCACACAAGAGCTGGGTCAGCCAGCATATCAGTAAGGGATGGCAGTGGAGGCCAGGCTGCCAATGGGAGTCTGGAAGACAAAGCAAGCAAGCATAGCAGGCTTGTGTCGTGAGATCAAAGCCAGAGTAAGCATAATTGGGATAAAAAAGAGGAAAGAGGGAAGTAAAGGCTAGGAAGGCGTGGCGAGAGCGGTGTTACCTGCACAGATGAGGCAGGCTAGGAAAAGCATGTAAAATGATACCCCACCCCTAAATAAAGGAGGCTTGGAGAGTTTTATCTTGAACCTACAAATATTTATGTGGGGTACTATGGAGTCTGGCACATTCCTGAGCATGTTTAAGATATGTGCACAGTTCAAGGTCATAACCCAAAAAGGAAAACGAGAGATGAGAACACCCTCCGAGGACTCTTCACTTATGTCAGAAAGATAACAGTCACCTTGGTGCTGGGCCTGCTGCTGGTGGCCGGGGCACTTCTAAGAGCTGCCTGCTGAATGCAAACCATAAATTAGGGCTAGGTAATGTCCTTGCAGGTGTCCCAGAAAGATTCAGCTGCAGCCAAAAGAAAGGGCACTTTGAAGAAGAGTTAACATGGCAAGGTTGCCTCCCTCCCAACAAGGCTGCCTGCATTACTTAGCTGCTAACAGTAAACCAGGGTTTATGTGCCTGGTAGGTAGGTCTAAGCTGTACAGAGTGAGCTGGGTACAAGAAGAAGGCCATAAGAATCCAGAGTGGGAAATCTTTTAAAAGATGGGGGAAAGGGGAGGAAGAATCCAAGGTGGGCAGAAAACACATAAGCAGTTGGGTAGAATGGAGCATAGAGATGTAAGGGGCTAAAGGAGGAGCAGAAATGGAGCATCCAGGACTCAGGAGGGCAGAAAAGCTGCAATTCAAGGAAAGGATGGTTTTACGGCTGGCCAGAAGGTCACGTGAGGAGCATCCCTCAAGGAGGATGATGCCCCGGGTCAGAAGTCACTGGTCTCAGGGGCCAACCTTCTTGGAGCTTAGTTGGGTGGGAATAAAGTGTAGTCGAAAGGGAAATAACTCCCTTTACAAATGAACAGAATGGAGGATGACTGTGCCCAGTGATCCCCCAAAAGTCACATAATGATCTTACATTCATGCATCCCTGGTTGAAGTTTAAGTTCAGCATCTTGCCAAAACACAACCCCTTCATTTTCCTTCTGATTCCAGGCCAGGGAGCATACTGACAAGTCCAGAGGATGTGCCCCAGTCACTTCCTGGGGGAGGGGGTGTTCTAGCTGCTATCAGCTGGACACAATTGCTTCCCTGTGTGTCTGTGGGCTCAGATATGGGCTTATGGGCTCACTAGATGGGGCCAGGCCAGGCCAGCCTGCAGAAAGCTGGCAGCTCAGAACACATTCCTCCTCTGGGCTCTACTCATCCATTTTGCCAACACACTGGCATTTTCTCCAGTGTGTGTGCCTGCTTTGGATGGGCTTGAGTAAACACTCTAAGTGTTAAATAGTCTAACACACATGTACAATATGAAAATAAATTTTCTAGAATAAGGCAAAATTTATGAACCTCATATTAAGCCACGCCTATAGCAGAGAAGAAAACCACGTTAGAAAGCACATTGGATATCTGAGTCTGGTAAATAATGACTCCCTGGAACATGATGTTGAGACTCTAAGGTAGCCTTTAGATAACGGCCATTCTTGAAACCAGTATGGAAGTTCTTCAGAAAATTGAAAATAGGATTACCATGTGACCCAGCTAACTCCTGAGCAAATGCCCAGGAGGAGTGAGAGAGATGTGGAAGGCAATCTTGTGAAGGGATAACTTGGATGGAGAACGAGGTACCACAGGCTCCTGCGACTCCTCAAAGAGTCCTGATCTGAGGAGTACAGGGCATTAGATCTAAGATGGCTCCTAACATACCCATGAGACAGCAAAAAGGAAAGAGGCAGGGTGGTGGCTGTTTCCCCATCTTCACCAAGTTCTAATATGTGTTTGTGTGTGGCCCCTGCTCCTTCTGAGTAACCTCATCAAGCAGGGCTTTCATTGGGGCATGGTGACAGTGTGGCGAGATACAACTGGCTGAGGATTTAGCGGCTTGGCATTGGCTCAAACACTGGATATAAGCTTATGTGCTGGACAATAAATGCAGATGCGCACCCTGATGGTGGTCTCTGGAGTCTGATTTCCCTGGATTCATCACATGACTTCATCATCTCTCACCTTCCCGCCATCCTCCATCCTGTTCCCACACCAAAGGACTCTAGATCATACTGTACAGATATTTGCACATCCATATTTCTTACTGCTCTATTCACAACAGCGAGGAAATGGAATCAATCTAGCTGTTCATCAAAAGATGAATGTGTAATGAAAATGTGGTACACATATGCACACAGGATTATTCAGCTGAAGAAAAGGAAAAAAAGTATCATTTGCAGGAAAATGGATGAAATTGGAAATCATATTGTGTCAAAAAATACAAGAAGGATAATGTCACATGTTTCTCTCATACATGGAACCTAGGCTCCCTGGGTACATACATGTATACACATATGACATAACAAGAGCTGGGGGGTGGGGAGGAAGCAGGATAAGGACAGGAGAGGATAGTGGGTGAATGTGGTCACAGTTCAGGATATTTTGAACAAAATGTTATGAAGCCATGACTTTGTACAATGAATATTCACCAATGAAAGACTTAAAAGTCATGAGCTGAGGAGCCTGCTCAGACTGGTAAAAGTGCACGTTACACAATCGTGAGAGTCTGGGTTTGAACCCCTAGCATCCACAAAAGGCCAGGTGTAGTTGTGTGAGTCTGTAAACCCCGACCTAGGAAGAAGAAACAAGAAGGCCTTCAGGGCTTGCTAGCCTGCTGGTCCAACCAAAGTGGTGAGCTCCAGCTTCCATGGAAGGTCCCATCTCATAAGGTGGACAGTGATAGAGGGAGACACACAATTTGACCTCTGGCTTCTACAACTGCATGTATCGGTGTATGTGCCTACATACGTCTGTACACACATCTACCACATACACATTAAAAAGTCATAGCATGGGCTAGAGAGGTGGCTCAGTTAAGAGCATGTTCTGCTCTTACAGAGGATCTGGGTTTGGTTCCCAGCACTTTTGTGGCTGTTAACAATTGTCTGTGTAACTCCAGTTCCAAAGGATCTGCTACCTTTTTCTGGCTTCTGTAAACACCAGGCACACATAATCGTGTAGACATACATGGAGAACAAACATTCATACACATAAAATAAAATAAATCTAAAAAAAAAAGTATATCTCCATGAAGGTGATTTGTTCGTTGTCTAAGACTATTGAGTTCTAGTCGGGCAGTAGTGATGCATGCCTTTGATCCCAGCACTTGGAAGGCAGAGGCAGGCAGATTTCTGAGTTCGAGGCCAGCCTGGTCTACAGAGTGAGTTCCAGGACAGCCAGGGCTACGCAGAGAAACCCTGTCATGAAAAAAAAAAAAGACTATTGAGTTCTAAATACTATACTGATCATTGATTTACTTAGTAAAATAAAATTTGTTTTAGAGGTTAAAAGACAAAGTTCCTTTTCAAAACTCAAACCCATCTTTTTACACCAGTCTTCCAAGCAGGGTAAGCACCCACAGCATTTCAGAGCTCATGGGCTGTGCAGCTAACTCACCATCGGCAGCTGGTTTTAGAATTCATTTAACCATGACCTCAGACAAATAGGACATGCTTGTAGTGTCTCAATCCTCCTCCATGCTGCCTCATCCAGAGCATGCCCATCCTCAGAGATGCCGATAAGCCACGCTGATCCCAGCAAGGCTCCTGTGGTAGAGATCCACACTGTTTATGCATTCCAGCTTGCCCTCTCTTAAACTATCAATGTTTACCAAGTGGCTGGGGGGGGGGGGTGGCTTATATTGTAGGCTCTGTGTGTGTGTGTGTGTGTGTGTGTGTGTGTGTGTGTGTGTGTGTGTGTGTGTGTTTGAGAGAGAGAGGGAGAGAGAGAGAGAGAGCCCATGGTGCCAGGTCTGACCTTAGAAGTAGGGTATGGTGGTATCAGAAATTAAAGACCAGCCTCAACTCTACAGAGTACATAAAACCCTGTCTGGAAAACAAACAACAGCAATGACAAGATGGAAGATAAACAGTAAAACCCCATCACAAAGCCAAGGCTCCACTTCTGTCCCTGAACTATACTCAACATGAAATGCAGGCAGGCACTCCTTTAGACTCAGTGCCTCCCCCACACCAGACAAACAATCAAATATGGAAGGAAGATGAAAGAAAGGAAGAGAGAGAGAGAGAGAGAGAGAGAGAGAGAGAGAGAGAGAGAGAGGGAGGGAGGGAGGGAGGGAGGGAGGGAGGGAGGGAGGGAGGGAGGAAGGAAGGAAGGAAGGAAGGAAGGAAGGAAGGAAGGAAGGAAGGAAGGAAGAGCGGACTACACCAAGCATATGCACAATCTTTGTGGAAAACATGAAGCTGGGGTCCTGGAAAAGGATGTTATGATACAGCACCTGGCCTAGCACCATCCAGGAACATTCTGCCTCTAGCTACATTTCTGTGCACCTCTTTCCTGGCACATTTCAATGCATCCTTCACACACACACACACACACACACACACACACACCACACACACACACACACACACACAGCCTCTTCATCCCATTTGGACTGCTTAGCTGAAGATAAAGTCCACTCTGGCTACAGTCAGCCAGCCCAGATTCATGTCAGGGGATTAAGCATTTTACAGGATCACCAAAAGGGATTTAGAAAATAGTTTAGATTGAACTTTCAGCAAGGCTTCCAGAAAACCTGAGCCATGGAGCAGGCAGTAGAGGCTCTCTGACCAGGACCCTACCTTCTCCAGAGTCAATGCTGCTATTCAGACCCAACTAAATGCACACCCCTTGCTTCCCACTGTCCAAGCTGATGGTTGAAGGAAATCTGCCTGCACTTCCAGAGAAACGCCAGTCAGAGGTGTGGCCTCTGTTCTCCCACAGAGCTTCAGAGACCCCTTGTGTGTCTCACCTGCAGGGGATTCTGGGAAATGTGGGTTTTAGATTTTCTTTCTTTGCTATGTTGTAGAGACCCAGATGGTAAGAACTAAAGAAAGCTTCCAGGCACCATTCAGAAAGGGATCAAAGCCTATCCATACATGTGAGTAAACTTAAATATGTCCCCAGTCACCCAATGACTAAGCCATAGGTGACATCTTGATTCTTTGTTGGAAACTCTGAAACAGGACCAGATGAGGAGAGCTGGAGTCTTGAGCTACAAACATGAAAGCTTTGAGCATCTCTGCCACAATGCAATAGATTCTGATGGTGCTTTCTTTCGCAGTATACTCTACTTCTGGGCCATAGCTGTCCCTGTGAGGGAAGAGGAGAAGCGTGATTTTCTTATGTAGTTGCTTGACATCTGACCTTCTGCCCAAGAGAATATGGACCTGAGTCAGATCTCCTGGTCTGCCTAGAAAGTAATGTAACCAGCTGAGCACTCATCCTTAAGATGTGGAAAACACACCCACACAGGCACATACACACACACACACACACACACACACACAAGTATAGAGACACACAGGTACACAGACACACACACATACACAGGTACGCAGGCATGTGTGTGCACATGCATGCACATACACACACACACACACACACACACACACACACACACACATACATCACTTAGCAGACGCTATCTTCCTTGCTCTGTAACAGGAGCGGTGATGGGAAGCCAGCTTTCCTATGTAGGGACAAGGTGTGCTTCGACGGAGATCCTGAAAAGGCAGCTTGAGGAAGGAAGGGCTTGGTCTGGCTCATGGTTTGAGAGGTTCATCACGCTGGGGAAGGCACCAGCCAGGGGATGACCCTCCTCAGTTAAACCTCTCTGGAAACACCAGACACCCCAGAGGTGTATCTCCTAGATGACTCTGAGTCCAGTCAAGTTGACAGAAAAGATTAACATCAGGATCACTGGACTCAGAAGCCTTCAACCATGTCTCGATGCCTCCATGGGGCCACCAGCCCTCTGCCCATGCACTAAGAAACTCTTCCTTCTTTCCCACTCAGTACCAGACACAGCATGTGGCTCAGCCTGCTCCACTGCCCACCAACCTGCCCCCACCCACTGCTCCCAAGGGGAAAAAAGAAAAAGGAAGAATTGCCAAGCACTGCCTCCCTGCCCCCTTTCACACTGAACATGGCAATTTTTTATGAGAAAGGACTCCAGGGTGCCTGCAAACCTGCTAAGCACTGTGTGCCTTAATGCAGCGTGGGGACAGCTGCTCTCGGGGAGCCCTGAGTCAAGTTCTTTACTTGTGGATTTTGGTTGGGCTTACACCAAGACCAAAGGAGCTAGCTCTCCTGTTCAGACCTGAAATTCAAAACTTGATGGTTTGCTGTACTCTGACATCCTAGAGCAAATACCTTAGAACTTGAAGCCATAGTTGGGTCTAAGTCTACATGCCCAGTTCCTGTGCTGCAGGCCCACGCCCCAAAGGAGCTGTTGTCTTTTCTCTTCCCTTTTGCGTGCGTGCATGCGTGCGTGTGTGCGTGTGTGTGTGTGTGTGTGTGTGTGTGTGTGTGTGTGTGTGTGTGTGTTTTCATGTGATGGGTGTTCGTGTGGGTGGGTGTTCCTGTGTTGTGTTCATGTATGTGGTGGGTGTTTGTGTAGGTGGGTGTTCATATGTGTGCTCATGTATGTGTTCCTGTGTTAGGTTCATGTATGTGTGTGTTTGTGTATGTGTGTTCATGTAGGAGGGTGTTCATGTGGGTGGGTAAGGGTTCATGTAAGTGTGGATTCATGTGAGTGTACATGTGTGTGCACATGAATATGGAGGTCGAAGTACAATCCCAGGTGTCATGTTGTAGGCAGAACCATCAGGTTTTTGTTTTTAAGGTTTGTTCATTTGTATTTTATGTGTATGAGTGTTTTGCCTGCATGTCTATGAAGACACCCGGTGTTTGCAGTACCTAAGATGGCAAGAAGAGGGCGTTGAATCTCCTGGGACTGAAGTACAGGTAGCTGAGAGCTGCCGCATGGGTGCTGGGAACCAAACCAGATCCTCTGAGGCACTGAGCCATTTCTCTAGCCCTCTATCATGATTTTTAAGAATAGGTCTTCCACTGAGACCTAGGGCTGGCCTGGTGGCCTAGGCCTGTCCCAGTGTCCCCAGAGCTTGGATTACACATGTGCACTACCACATTCAGCTCTTTTGTATTTAACTATGGTCCTGGGGATCAGCCTCAGGTCCTCGTGCTTTGAACACTTTATCGGGTGAGCCCCAGCCCCAGCCCAGAACTGGCTTTCTAACGTCCACCTTGCCTGTCCTACTGACCACAATGAGAACCTACTATAAGGCCCTCTTCCCTGCTTCCTCCAGCACTCTGGTGAAAGTCAGATAAAGTCAGATACAAGAACCTTTGAGGTCTTAGTTCTTCATTACCCTTTTCTCCTCCAAAGAGCCTACCCAAAGCAGATCACATGAACAGTCTGAGTTCAGTCAGGGCCATTCCCTCCTGGAGAGGCACCCATAAGCTTTTGAGCCAAAGAACCCTAGATGGGAGGCTGAGCTCCACTCTGTGTTGAGCAGAAGGCATCCTCTCTGAGACATCTTCATAATCCATCTTCCAAGCAGGGTAAGTAATGCTCACCCTCAGAGTGGCTAGAGAGATTGGAGGGAGGAGCAGGGTGACAGCAAAGATTTTCTGCCCTCCAAATCCAAAGGCACTGGCCTGACTCTCATCTCAGCCTCTACAAAATAATAAGATCCCCTTAGAGAGCCAGTCTTCCCCGGGTTTGAATTGTGTCACTCTCTTTAGAAGAGAGAGAGGCTGCCAGCCATCCTGGTTTAAGCACAACTGTCTTCTCCTGCATGAAGTTCCATGAACTGCACACAGTGCCTTGTGGTCACACTAAGGATCAAGAGGCCAAAAGGAAAGGAGGGAAAGCAGAGGCTGGGCCTGTTCCTGGCCTTCATCAAGAGCTCCGACGGGAGCTGCTTCTCACTGAGAATCCTGGATATAAGAAACAGAAAAGCCCAATATGAACGAATTAAAGACACACGGCAATGTGATATCAGAACCTAAAGTCCAGAGGTGGCACAGGCTATCCCGAGGCTCCACTGGGGTGGTGGACAACCACTGCCAGCTCTGTCTGCAAGCCTCGTGTCTGCACATCTCCATCAGCTTTTTCAGACTTGGCCTTTTCTTGCGGGTAACAGAACAGCAGCCGACAGCTTCCACAACTACTTCCTCCCTCATTCACTCTTAGAACAGCTGCAGTCACCAAGGCGATGTCGAGGGGCTGAGGTTGTGTTGGTACCATTAGCTGAGAATTGGTTTGATCCTAGACTTAAGTCACACTGTTGCTCTCTCTGCACAAGGACATGGAGGTGAGGAAGAGGAACTTGGAACGCATCCATAAAACCCACTGCAGAGCCCCCCCCCCCGCCCCCGCCCTTGGTGTGTTAGACTGTGAGTCAGTATGTATGCATGATAGGTCATGGGTCGCAGGTGTGTGCCTTTGAGCACATGAATGAGTGTTACATGGATGATATGTGCACATAAGTACATGCATGTGGCTTGTGGATTTATGTTGTGGCTCGCATTTATGCAAAGTGTGTGAGCTGAGAAACCCTAACCCTGGACTAATCAGTCTCCATGCAAGACCTTGCACTCTGGTCACTGCTGCTGTGGCCTCGATGGCCCCCAGTGACCTGCTGCAAAATCCCCTTCCCCAGCAGCACCTGTGACAGGTTGGACATATAAAACAAACACTAAAACCGGTTACGAGAGAGAGAGAGAGAGAGAGAGAGAGAGAGAGAGAGAGAGAGAGAGAGAAGGAAAACTAGTTTAGAGAACGAAAGAAAGTTATTTCCAACCATGTATGTCCTGGGACCAGCACTTTAACCCTCCCTAGCTCCCTGCCTGGCTGAAGCAAAAAGGGCCCCAAATCCCACTTGTAGTCACTACATCCGAGTGTGAGGCAGCCCCATTGTCACGTCCACCTCCCCCCCCCCCGTCTTCCCACCTTATTTTTCTTTTTTCCAGGGACCCACAGGAAGACACTGGCACTCAGTGCTGTATCAGCAGATCTCAACACAGTCTCTGTCTTGACTCTTGTAAGCACCAGGTTCAGCTGAGATCTAGAGAAGCCCATGCAATGGCTGCCCATGCAAGTCCCTGCTTTGCATGGCCCTCTGCTGCCCCCTGCTGGACTATACAGCCTCTGGCTCCCCAGCAACTACCCATTCATCGACCCTAAAACAAGGCTCACCAACACTTCACCCACCCATCACTATTCACTATGCTGGATCCTGTGAAAAGTCACCTTCTTGTTCCAAGGATCCTGTCCTTGATTTTTTTCTTAAAAAACAAAAAGGTAAAGAGGGGGTAAGGCTACTTTACAGAGTCACAGTCGAGTTAAAGAGCGTATCCATTCCGGAATCAAGCTTACTGTAGGCCTGCTATTTGCTAGATACTATGTCAGAAACAAGGAAAGGAAAGAAACAAAAAAAAGGAACAATCCCTGGTGCTTCTTGCCCTGAATCAACACAGCAGTGAGTCAGGCTGAAAATTTAAAAAACAAACAGACCTGCAGTGGGGTGGGAGGGTAAGGGGGCACTGGACAGAGAGAGGCAAGGAGCCAGGAGAGATGAAGCCAGAAGCACATGGGGGCCAGGCTGTCCTGTAAAAGCACAGGAGGCCACAGAAGGCTGCAAAGGAAGACTGGGAGATGGTGCCTGTCCCTCTTTCTGCCCGCCCCTGGTGGACCCCTCCAGGCTCTGCGAACTGGCATCCCTCAGGGTCTGTCTCCTGATCTTTTCTGTCTACACTTCTTGCCCCATTGTCGTGATTCTAAACAACATCTGTATGGTGGCTGGTGTCTCCGTGTAGACTTCTCTGCAGACTGCAGATGAAATAAACACTTTTCTGCCTGCATGTGGGTTTCTTAGGCACCCGCCCTCTTTATTTTAACTTTTTGGTTAGTACCCAGAGAGGAATCACACTGTGATGTGTTCATACACATTCCTTGTTTCTCTGCCCCACATACACTGCCCCTTCCCATGCACAAAGCCCCATTCGCTGGTCCCTTTCCTTCCCACATGGTCCCCATTCTGTGACACTATATTCCATGATCCTCTTCCCACCTTCCATCCTCTTCTCTCATGGTCTCATTTCTTCTTTCATGTCACACACACACACACACATACACACACACCATATATACACACACAAATTTTTTTCTCTAGATTTTGTTTGTATCAAGTGAAAATACATAGTACTTGTCTTTCTCTGGCTAATTTTGCTCAACACAATGGTCTCTAGTTCCATCTACTTTTCTGAAAATGTCATAAGTTCATTCTTTACAACTAAACCTAATCCCACTGTGTATCCGTACATTTCTGTCTCCGTGAACTTGTTGATGGGCGCCTAGGATGGCTTCACTACCTGGCTGTTGGGACTACAGCAGAGGAAGCCTGGATGTGCAAGTGTCTCTGAGGTACACTGAGCTTTTTAATAAAAACCCAGCCCAGCAAGATCCCAGCCCCTTTCTCCTGTAACTCACCCTATCTCAGCAAATCCAATACTCTCTGAGATCTTAGAATGTCAATAAGCCCAAATGTAGTGTTAAGTCCTTCAGTGTTCCTTGAGCCGCCAGCATTTTAAACACATGTGTAATGAAGTGGCTAGGGTGAATGGTTCAGAAAGGCTGCCCACGGCGAGGCACTTCGGGAATAAACCTCCGTTCCTTCCTGCTCTCACTCTGCACCCAGTCTTGACTTCCCTTCCTTTCTTTCTCCACTGCTCACACAAATGATCAACACCTTCCCGGGCCTGGTCCACTGTGGCAGCTCTGAACCGGCGTGGTGTGGCTCTCGGTCCTCCCACCACCCTCCACATGACAGTCAGAATGTCATTGCCATTCTTTGGGAATCTGCAGCTTGTCACACACACCACACCCCCACGCTTCAAATCTAGAGGTTTTACCAAATCTGGCCCACATTGCTAGAGCGATGGCTCAGCTGCTACGAGCACTTGTGGCTCTTGCTGTGGACCTGGGTTTGGATGGCAGCATCCACACAACAACTCACAATCATCTGTAACTCCAGTCTCAAGGAATGCAACTTCCTTCTAACCTTCCTGGACATAAGGTGCATGCATGACACACCAACAGACATGCAGGCAAAATGCTCATGCACATGAAACAAAATAAATAGTCTAAAATGCATTTTAATCTAGCCTTCTTTCCAAAACATCTCATCCTTTTTCCCCTGTTTCCCATGCTCACGACACAGGTCCTTCATAGTTCCTTCAAACAGGAACTGGAACTGTCTCCTGCCTTCTCTTCAGGCATGCCACTTCTTTACCCAGGACACTCCTGTCTGCTCTTTATGAAGATGACTGTGTCTTATTCACCTAGCTAACAAGACTTCCCCTGTCTCCTCTATACCAACTGTCTTCCCATACCAAGATGGACTTTGAAGTTCCAACCAATAAACAGGTTACAGGAAGAACGTACTAAAGCCAAAGAAAAATCAGCAATCAACCCACATAGCAGGTGTACTGTACAGGGAAAGTGTCAAAACAGGGCTAAGGAGGGTTGGGGTGCCATCGCCAAAGCCCAGCCCAGCCCTGAGTAGCCTCCACTGTTAGGCAGCTGCCTGCCACCTTTGAGGTTACATGAGTCCTTGTCTCACTCACTACCTCCCACAGTCACTGCAGATGAAAGAATGTTCAGATGGAGACACTAACTCATAAAGTCACTTAAAATGCAAATTATTTTATTACCAATCCAAGAAAAATAAAGGTTCTTCTGAGATGACTATAAAACCCAAGGGCCTTAAGGAGAGACGCCAGTAAATTTGCACAAATAGCAATATTATTTGGGTCTAAAAAGAGGAGTTCACTCAAAAGACTAACTTCCAAACCAGAGAAAAATCTATCTTAGAACAAACTTGTCAAAAGAGTTCTTTCCTTAAATAAACAGAACTGATACAAGTGAGGTTTTTTTAAGAAGCCAATAGAAAGCCATGCCAAGTATAGAAATATTTATAGAGAAATAAATGGAGAAGACCCTGAACATATGGGAAGATGTTCTCCTACGGTATAATTAAAGAAATTAACACGGTGTGTTTCCGGTTAGCAAACTGGGAAAACAAAAGACCAAAAGCCTCTGTGGTGCCAACAGGAAGTGCCTGATCTTCCTGAAGGGCACAGGCAGAGTAAGGGCATGCGTTCGTTTTCTCCTTCCTGGGGATCGAACCCAGGGACCTGTGCATACCACGTGGCATGCTCTGTCACTGAGCTACATCCACAAGCTGGATGCATCAAATTGCAGTTTCATTTTAGAATCTATATCAAAATTTAAAAAGGTTTATGCCCATTCGTCTAGAAAATAATCTCAGTATGTTTTATTATACTTGCATATAAATATACATACACGTATAATATATATAAGGTATAAAGGATAATGTATAATGTATAAAGGATAATATGTAGATTATGTATGTAGAGGGTTCTTCTTGACAGAATTTTTATGAAAGCAAAATCCAAAGTATATATCAAAGTACACAAATTAGGGCTGGAAGAATGGCTCAGCTGGTAAGTGCACTTGCCTGACAACTGTGAGGACCATGGTTCAGATCCCAGCACTCACAGAACAACCCAGTGTGGCCCTGCCAATGCCTGTGACCCCAGCACTGAGACAGGCAGAGGCAGGAGAATCGTGGAGGTGCTCTGGTTGCCAGCCTAACCGGAAGAGAAAAACTGGCCACTGAGTTGATAACTGGTCGTCATACCTTCATGGCGATGCCTCCATAACACTTCCTGGACTGACCATTCAGATAGCTCTGCAATGCCTGGATACAGAACTGACCATTCAGAGACCTATGCAATGCCTGGATACAGGAGCATAGGATGCCTTGGGAGGGAGGAGAGACCCAACACCCCTTTTCGACCAGGCCTGTCCTGTGGTTTCTCTCTGGCCATCCACCCTTTTCAATTGCTTTTCAACTGTGATCAGCCTGTCATCCAGTGCTGCTCTGAGTCTTTGATCTTCTCTCTCAAGTTAATAAACCTGGAGGACTGCATCACTGGAACCTCCGGTTCATACCTAAAGTTGGAAGTGCTGGTTTACAACTTAGAGCATGAGCTCTGCCTCAGAGAGAGGGGACGGCCTCTAGGTAATGAGCCTTAATCTGTGGGCTGTGGCTCTATCTCCAGCAGACAGTGCTCAAATGGAGTCAAATTACAGGACCTCCAGTTTGGGACTTCTGGAGAGTTCACTAGCACATGGAAAACACCTCACATCCATGTTAATGACTGGAAGTGACTGTGTTGAGTGGTAAATAGGAAAAAACAAAGACACAGTACATGGCAGCAACTCCAGCACCTTTTGGTGGAGTGGGGATCAGGACTTTAAGGTCATCTTCAGCTATGTAGCTGTGGTTGATCATACCTGTAACCTGGCTCTTAGGAGGCTGAGAGGGGAGGAGCTGAATTCTGAGGCCAGCCTGAGCTACATAGCAAAGCTGAGACCAGTCTAACCTGTGAAAAATCCTCCCTCAAGAAACAAACACAGTCAGGCAGTGGTGGCGAGTGCCTTTAATTCCAGCACTTGGGAGGCAGAGGCAGGCAGATTTCTGAGTTCCAGGCCAGCCTGGTCTACAGAGTGAGTTCCAGGATAACCAGGGCTCCAGGGCTCCACAGAGAAACCCTGTATTGAAGAGAGAGAGAGAGAGAGAGAGAGAGAGAGAGAGAGAGAGAGAGAGAGAGACTAGGGAAGCAGAGGCAGGCAGATCTCTGTGAGTTTCAGGACAGCCAGGACTACACAGAGAAACCTTGTCTGGGGGTGGGCAGAAAAAAAGAAATAAAAGAAAAACTAAAACAAGCAAACAAACGAGTATCCCTGAATGCAGGAAGAACTAAAGAAAGTTTCGTCTAGGTAGATAAACTTATTTTAATGTATACAGCTTGGATCTGAAGACAGACAAATCCTTTCTGTTACTGTATGCTCTTGGACAACTGAGTGCTTCACCTGAAGCAGGGGCACACTTGC
Source organism: Mus caroli (assembly GCF_978045245.1). Taxonomy (NCBI): domain Eukaryota; kingdom Metazoa; phylum Chordata; class Mammalia; order Rodentia; family Muridae; genus Mus; species Mus caroli. Next base: position 35,006,168 of record NW_028227263.1, on the reverse strand, counting down.
ACTTGTAGAGTTCTTGCACCACTGGACATACTGAACCCTGAGTGCCTGCCACACCTCCAGGGTTCAGGAACTGATAACTCATTTTTCTACTGTCTGACTCAACAACCCTCTGGCCTCAGGTTCTCAAAACATGATGGACCAGCGACATCAATATCAGAGGGAGACTCAATAAAAATGAGTTATCTACTCCTAAGAATCAGACACTGGGGAGGTACCCAGAAATCTGAGTTTAACTCGCCCCCTGGTGACACCTGTTACACTGACAAGCTTGAGCAGCAGAGGTCTTGGGAACAGGCTCATCTCTGAAATACAGAAAGATCTCTCCAAACCTTACAAAGCTCTTCCTAGACTAGCCAGTTTGGTGGTCTATGCCTTAAATCCCAGCACTGGGGAAACAGAGGTAGGTGGATCTCTGTGATTTTAAGGCCAGCCTGGTCTATACAGTTAGTACCAGGATAGCCAGGGCTATGTAGAGACAGCCTGTCTCAAAAGGCAAAGAGCTCTCCTTCCATCTCCTCATGACAGAAAGTTATTTTAAAACGCTATTAATGTTGGAAGAGAATCTTTCCAAACAAAGCAAAACGACTTGAAATAAAAATAGTGCTGACATTTTAATTCCAATGCCTTTTTCAATTATCTCTGTAAACAAGTCTGCTACATTGAGAGCAGCCTGCCCTGTGGCAGATGCATGTCAGTATGACCTGGACTTGAACTCTCTTTGACCAAAACTCACTGACAAAGTTGGCAAAGTTTACTACTCTGCTTAAGGCACTGATTTCACTAGCCACAGCGCCATCATCACGTTGACTTTCCCATAATTGAGGGAATAAGCAGGTATAATAGTTGGGAAAGAATTTCTTAAATCGTTACATCATTCTTTCCGCATAAAATCACAAGAGAGATAAGCAAAAGAGTCTCCCCTAAAGAGCAAGTTGGTTCATTTTGTTTTGTCTTGTTTTGGTGTTTTTCTCTGCCATAACAAGTTCCAGAACTCAGTGGTCCGTCTGTCTTGTTTTTGTTTGTGTTTGGGTCTTCGTGTATATCTAACACTGCATGCATGCCTGGTGCCCAGAGGCCAGAAGAGGGCATCAGACACCCCGAATCTGGAGTTACAGATGGTTATGGAGCAGCCATGTGGGTGCCCACTTTTGAGCCATCTTAGCAGAATTTTAACAGAAGGCTGCCGAGAGCGCAGGGAACACAGAGCAGATGTCAAAGCCTTTACATTTTAGTCAGGCCATGGTCTCACGTGTCACCAGCCGAAAAGCAGATTCTTGTCAAGATTGTAGTCTGCTTGAAATCTGTCAAAGCACAATTTAACTTACTTCCCTCCTTCATAAACCATCAGTAGTAAAGTCTTTAAAAGGAGAGAGGGAGGGGTTGGGGATTTAGCTCAGTGGTAGAGAGCTTACCTAGCAAGTGCAAGGCCCTGGGATCAGTCCTCAGCTCTGAAAAAAAAAAAAAAAAAAAGCTGGCAGTGGTGGCGCATGCCTTTAATCCCAGCACTTGGGAGGCAGAGGCAGGCGAATTTCTGAGTTCGAGGCCAGCCTGGTCTACAGAGTGAGTTCCAGGACAGCCAGAGCTATACAGAGAAACCCTGTCTCGAGAAAAAAAAAAAGGAGAAGAGGAGAGTCTAGTGGCTCTTTGGGGACCCGGAAAGAAGCAGGGAGAGAAGACTTTTCCCACTTCAAGTGAGAGAAAACACAAAGGGCACAGAGATGGTGGACGATGTCCAAACACAGTCCGTTTCATCTCATTCTCCCATCAATGGCAGGAGCCAGATGTGACTGCCGCCTACCCCCACTGCCTACACCACTGACCGCAGTGCACATGCCATGGGTTCTTCTGAAAAAATAAGTGACTTTCGGAATGAATGTTCTGGCACAAATAAACATTCATAGCCTGCTAGTTACTATTATTCAATTATTACCAGAAGAAATAAGGAGTAACTAAAGAGGGTCAGTAACCTTCCAGGCATTCAAAGGGTAGCACACGCTTAGGGACCACTTCTACATTTACCCCTTGGCTTGAGGAGTCCCAGACCAGGCAAACGAACCTGAGATACAGACTTGTGCAAACGCTATCCTATAGGTTTTTTTTTTTTAAGATTTTTTTCATTTTTAAAATCTCACACACACCCTTCTGTGCTCTCTCTCACTCTCTCTCTCTCTCTCTCTCTCTCTCTCTCTCTCTCTCTCTCTCACACACACACACACACACACACACACACACACACACACTCCCATCATGCACTCGTGCTTTTGGAAGCCAGAAAAGGGCATCTGATCCTCTGGAGCTGGAGTGCTCAGGTCCTCTTGCAAGAGCAGTGAATGCTTTTAACCATGGAGCCTATCTATCTCCAGCCCCTGTACTCAACTTTTATGCCTTCAAGCCAGACTGTCGCCTGTACTGGTGGGATTTTTCCAGCCTTTCCTTTTTCTTATTCTTTTAAGAAACGTCTGAGGCTCCAAGCCTGTATCCTTACAAATCTCAAAACACAAGTCCCTGGAATATGGGGACACCACCCTGCTCGCACTGTCGCTCTATGGGAGCCCTGGTGAAGGCTTAAACACCAAATCCTCAGATGGCTCAGCCAAGCGCTTTTTGGAGGATGTACACTCTTTTTTTGTTTTGTTGTTAGTTTGTTTGTTTGTTTGTTTGTAAGATTTATTTATTTTATGTATGTGAGTGCACTGTAGCTGTACAGAGCCTTCATGTGATTGTTGGGAATTGAAATTTAGGACCTCTGCTCCCTCTGGTTGGCCCCACTCACTCCGATCAACTCCACTCGCTCAGTCCCTGCTCCTTCTGGCCCAATGATTTATTTATTTATGTATTTATTTATTTTTTTTTATTATAAGTACACTGTAGCTGTCTTCAGACACTCCAGAAGAGGGCGCCAGATCTCGTTGCGGATGGTTGTTAGCCACCATGTGGTTGCTGGGATTTGAACTCTGGACCTTTGGAAGAGCAGTCCGGTGCTCTTACCCACTGAGCCATCTCACCAGCCCCGATTTATTTATTATTATACATAAGTACACTGTAGCTGACTTCAGATGCCACTGAAGAGGGTGCCAGATCTCATTACCATGTGGTTGCTGGGATTTGAATTTAGGACCTTCGGAAGAGCAGTCAGTGCTCTTACCCGCTGAGCCATCGCGCCAGCTACACTTTTTTTTTTTCTTGGATTTTCGAGACAGGGTTTCTCTATATAGTCCTGGCTGTCCTGGAAATAAGCCCGCCTCTCTCTGCCTCCCGAGTGCTGGGATTAAAGGTGTGTGCCACCACCGCCGGGCTTTTTTTTTTTTTTTTTTTTTTAAATTCAGCAAATCTAGGCATTTTTAGCAGGAAAGATTTCGGGTTACTGTAATTTCCTGAAACAAACTTCCCATGTTAAAGTCTTGAGTTCCAGTACTTAGAAAGTGTTTAAACACAGAAGCACTGACAACATCATTATATTAAAATGGGGTCATTAAGGTACTCCTCATCAACATAAGTGATGTCCTTTTACGCAGAGGCAGAAAGAACTCAGACACATAGAGGGACTGACTCTGAAACAGAGAGAAAACAAGCCCTCACAAACCAAGAAAAGACGCCTAGGGGAAGATAAAATAAACACCCAGTCAACATCCTGATCTCAGCCTCAGAGCCAAGGGAAAATGAATTTCTGTTAAGTCATCCAGACTGAGGTATTTATTACCTAAGCCATAGCAAACAATGCACAGTTTCTCAAACCTCCTTAAAGGGTGTATACAAATTGCCTAAAATATTTCCTTTTGTGTACTGATTCTCAAAAGATATCTAATTGAAGAACTAGAATATTCTTTGTTAAGATGAAACCTTCTTTTATGACTTTCAACAGTGAGATATTGTAGCAACATATGAATAGCCTGCTTTCCAGGCTGGCTCATTGTGTGTTTAACAGGGCCACGCCACTGACTACAATGTCAACAACAGAGAACAGCCTCACGGCCTGTTCTAAAGCCCTTTGCTCCAGGTGCTTCACTCTAACCAGGAGCCCAGAGGCCCAGCATGGTGCTCAGAATTGTTGCCATTGTTTGTTGTTTTGGATGAGGTCTCACTATTTAACTCTGGCTGATCTGGAACTGTGGAGACCAAGCTAGCTGACAAACTCAGAGAGATCCACTTGCCTCTGGCTCCGGAGGGCCAGAATTCAAGGCATGCGCCACCATGTCTAGAGGAGCCTAGCATTTTGTGAGCAGACATTGTGCAATCAAGCTAACTGAACTGAAAGCACGCTGAACCTGAACCCACAGCTTCAAAACATCCAATCTGATCAGTGTCTGCTACAGTCAGAGAAAAACAAAAAGCCGGCTGCACCAGGTCAGGACCGCAGCCGGAGGTCCTCTGCCTGCCATTCCCTCAGATCACCTGCTGACTACCCCGGCTTCATGCCTTCTGTGCTGAAGTGCTTCAGGGGCTGGACCCTTCCCTGCTCCTGCTCCAGTTTCTCTCTAGAATATCGCAGCCAATCCTACTGTTTGTTTGTTTTCATTTTGTTTTGTTTCTGGATCTTCAAGACAGGGTTTCTCTTATATTTTTCCGCTGTGAGCCTAGCCTTCAACGGCTGAGTCATGGTGGTGCACGCCTTTAACCCCAGCACTTGGGAGGCAGAGGCAGGTGGGTTTCTGAGTTTGAGGCCAGCCTGGTCTACAGAGTGAGTTCCAGGACAGCCAGGGCTACACAGAGAAACCCTGTCTCAAAAAAACCAAAAAACCAAAAGACAAAACAAAACAAACAAACAAACAAACAAACAAACAAAAGACAGGGTTTCTCTGTGTAGCCTGGACTGTCTTGGAACTAAATTTCATTTAAATGCTAGTAGCTCTCAGGCTTCCTTCTCCAAGTCAGGAGTCGTCCTTCAGGTCTCCGTCTCCAGCTGCTGACCTGATGACGGTCATCTTATCAGCTGGTGGATCAGTGGCTAGACAGATGAACCTTAACCCCCTCTCTCCTCCTCCACTACCTCAGGGATGCAGCATGCCACTAGGACAGAAGTCTCCTAAGCAGTCTAGCCACATTCTTTCACCTTCCAGTCCATTTGCAAGCACACAGGACAATCTTCTAAAGCCACAGAGAACGTTTTCTCATTCCCTTTCTCTGATGCATACACATCTTTTAAAACTTTTCAGTCACAAGGCACTTAGGTCAAAACCCTGAACTCAGGGAGTGGGGGTGGGAGAGCTAGAGATGGCTCAGTGGTTACAAGTGTGTTCTGTGCTTCCAGACGACCAACAAGTTTGGCGCCCAGCACCATGTTGAGCAACTCACAATTGCAACTGTCTTGTCCAGGGTATCCAATATCTTCCTCTAGGCTCCACAGGAACCTGAAGAGGTGTGGTATAAAACACACACACACCACACACACTCACACACTTAAATAAAAATAAGTCTGAAGGAGGAAGGGGAGGGGGAGGGGACACCAAAGCAGAGCTATTGTTAGAGCAATCACTTAGAGTAACATCTGTGGGTTAGTAAGATGGCTGCATGGGTAAAAGCCCTTGATGTGCAAGCCTACATTGGAGGTTGACCCCTGGAGCCCTTGATGGAAAGAAAGAAGAAATAACCTGAAAGTTGTCTTCTGTCCTCCACACACACAATAGTAAATAATAAATATGATTTTTAAGTTAAAAATAAAACACTTGGAAGAGTTTTTAAGTGAGTTCAGACTTAAAAGGACTGGTTCGGGCTGGAGAGATAGCTCAGGGGTTAAGAGCACTGACTGCTCTTCCAAAGGTCCTGAGTTCAATTCCCAGCAACCACATGGTGGCTCACAGCCATCTGTAATGAGATCTGATGCCCTCTTCTGCAGTGTCTGAAGACAGCTACAGTGTACTCACATATAATAAATAAATCTTAAAAAAAAAAAAAAGGACTGGTTCATCAAATCTATACATACCAGAGTTTCCAGTTTTATAATTAGTCAGTTAATGGTGGAAAAAGGACTATTTTCTCACATGATTCCAAATGATCTCATGTCTCCAAACTTTCACATTTAAAGTCTGCAATTAAATTGTTCTGTCAGAGAACCAGTGTCGTTTGAGAAATGTTAAATACGTTCCTCTTGGGAGGCTGTAGGTAGTTAAACATTGTCCTATACTGGTTTATTTCAAAGCACAAAGTACTCTGTGTTTCCTGCTGCACCTTGGGACATTGGCGCTGACTGACACCGTGAGCTTTTTGTTCTACGCGGCTAACGTCAGCATGCTTGAAGTAGGGGTCTTCACTTCACCCTACTCTCCACGCACCCATGCCTTACGCTCCAGTCTCATGGCTTCCTTCTGGATTCATGAAGCTCCTCTCTCTAGTACACACCCACCCAAATCATACTAAATTCCCCATTAATTATCATGTCTTCCAAATCCCAGTCTAAATCAAGTTCCCCTGTTAACCAAACATCGAGTTCTACATTATCAAGATATCTTTGGTTACCAGTAAACAAAAGACCAAATGTCTGACAGGGACTTTCATACCAGGGAGGCTTTGGGTCATGTAGAATAACCACCACTGCCTACCACAATGTGTGTGTGTGTGTGTGTGTGTGTGTGTGTGTCTGTGTCTGTGTGTGTCTGTGTCTCTGTATGTCTCTGTGTGTGTCTGTGTGTGTGTGTCTCTGTGTGTGTGTGTCTCTGTGTGTGTCTGTGTGTGTGTCTGTGTGTGTCTGTGTGTGTGTGTGATTCGTTATAAGCTTTGTCACGATTTAAGCAGAAGTCAGTGTACTTCCTAAAACAATATCCATTAACTGCATGTGAGGACATTTGAAATATGGCTTATCCAAGTGGAGGATTGACTTAATTGAAATTATGGAAAACTGAGGTATGTGACTCCTCTTCCAACTGTAGATATTAGAAAATCTAAATATTGCCGGGCGTGGTGGCGCACGCCTTTAATCCCAGCACTCGGGAGGCAGAGGCAGGCGGATTTCTGAGTTCGAGGCCAACCTGGTCTACAAAGTGAGTTCCAGGACAGCCAAGGCTACACAGAGAAACCCTGTCTCGAAAAAACCAAAAAAAAAAAAAAAAAAAAAAGAAAATCTAAATATTGACCCAAATAAAGTTAATCAACTAAATTATATATATATAATACATGCTGGATTTCTAAGAACTAATAGGAAAAATGATAAAATATATTACTAAAATTAATTTAATCTGGCTTTTATATTTTAATGTGGTTGCTAACATTTTTAAAATTATGATGGGCATGGTGGCTCACCCAGCACTGCACAGGCAGAGCCAGACAGATCTCTGTGAGTTCAAGACCAACCTAATCTACATAGTGAGTTACAGGCTATATAGTAAGACCTTCTCTAAAAAAATTTTTTTAAGATTACATATGTAGATAGCACTTTATTTATTTGGCAAGCACTTATTCAAACATGTAAAAATAGTTACACAACCATTAAGTCAAAACTTAAATTGAATTCAGGGGCTGGAGAGATGGTCAGTGGTTTAAGAGCACTGACTGAGTTCAAAATCCAGCAACCACATGGTGGCTCACAACCATCTGTAGTGATATCTGATGTCCTCTTCTGGTGTGTCTGAAGACAGCTACAGTATACTTACATATAATAAATAAATAAATCTTTAATAAATAAATTAATTTAATTTAGTTTCTCCTCAAGAGTTTTAAGAGAGTTAAGAGGAAAACTATAAATGAACTGGTATTTTTCATAAATACCTACGAGTGTAATATAGCTGAAACTAGGTTGGAGCTTGAAGCCAGAGAAGATGAAGAATCAAGAAAAGATGGCAAAGAGATAATAGTAGCTTTGGCTCAGCAGAAGAAATGGAGAGAAAGAGCAGGGAATATCTTAAAAAAACACTGGCTAGCAGGGATGGAGGGGGGCTCTGTTTTGAGACAGGATCTCTCTATTCTGGAACCCCAGATTAGCCTGCTCCTCCCTCCTAAGAGTGGAGATTAAAGACATGTGCCACCATACCAGTTAAACTGACCCTTTTTATTCTCTCTCTCTCTCTCTCTCTCTCTTTTTTTTTTGGTTTTTCGAGTCAGGGTTTCTCTGTAAACCAGACTGGCCTCAAACTCAGAAATCAGCCTGCCTCTGCCTCCCAAGTGCTGGGATTAAAGGCATGCGCCACCACTGCCCGGCCTATTCGCTTATTTATTAAGATCCTTCCCTTATTTATTCCAAGCACAAGAAACTATTTAATACTCTTCTATAATGAAATCATTAGCTACAATGTTTTTGAATTCTATAATTTCATTATTTAGGTTTAATCGAATTCTTTTGATTTTATTTAAATCAAACCTAGCAGTTCCTTTTCATTGTGCTCCTAAAGAAATATAAGTACATTAAGAAATATATAAAAGCCAGGTGCCCAAGCATATGCCAATAACCGCAGCAGTCAGAAGGCTGAGGTCGGGAGTTTCAAGTAAACCTGGGATACAGAATATCTCAAGAAATAAACAGGGTCTGCAAGAAGTTGCCTGGCTCCAGCGCTGTCTATCTGAGTTCAAGCCCTACGATCTTCAGAGTAGGAGAAAACTGATTCCCACAAGATGTCCCCTGCCCTCCATTTGCCACACCATCGCTCGCGTGTATCCATATACAAATATGTAACGCAACAAATAAAAATAATAATCCGTGCATTATTACCATAACTTCAGAATTCACTGATTATGTCTCTTTAAACTAGTCACAACGATATCACCAGTGTGACTTGCACAAACTGGCTGGGACAACACAAAACGACTGATAAAAAATTGAAAAGCTGATAAAAGATTGAATTATCCCCCAAGAAGCTTAGGTGGCCGAAGAGGCAAGGCACCGCCCATAGAATTCGTCACCAGAGGCCCCGCCCACAGAGGCGTGGTTTCGCCTCACCACTACCACTCCCCGCTCCGGCGCGAGTCTGTGAGGAGCTCAGTTTGGACTACTTAGCGGCAGATGCCGCGTTCCCGAAGGCGCTCGGTCACCTACGGCTGACACAACAACACCCTCAGGACTATCAGTCTTTCCAAAGAAGGACCCATCAGAGTCGCCAGGCGGGCGGAGCTCGCGTGGGACACGCCCTACTGGTAGTGCTTCCGGGACAGGGGGCGGGGCCTCCGGAAGTGGCCGGTCGCGGTCTGAAGCTCGTTGTTTCAGCGGCGGACAGCAGAGGAGAAGCTGGTCTCCGGCAGCTCCGCTGGGTGTGAGGTGTGGTAACCTCTGTAAGGCTGGAAGCCGGGACTGCGATCTGCCGAGCGGCGGGGTGAGAAGCGCCTGCTTTCAGAGCTCACCATGTCGCGGGGCTCCATCGAGATTCCCCTCCGGGATACTGACGAGGTGGGTGCCGAGTGTGCAGCGGGGGAGGGCTATGAACTTGGACGATCCCAGCGCCGACTTTGCTCCGCTTGGTTTTTGGAGGGGTGAGCCGCAGCCGAGCTCCTCGACCCAGGCACCACTCAGCTGGTCACCTCTCTGGCCGCAAGGACTTCGGGAAAGTTCGCCTGCAGCCTGCTCCTGTTGACAGTCGGCTGTCTTCCGGGGCGCAGGGGTGTGAGCGCCGAGTAAACCTCACCTCTTACAGAGGGGAGTCAGTGCCCCAGGGGCTACCTGCTGCTCCAACTTGCGATTTGTTTATTTTTTTTAAATCTCCCTGGGTATCTGAGAGACGACTCTTAATGCCATGGAAGAAAAGTCTGTCAAGGCACACTATTAACACTGCTCTCTGGGCGAGATAAGGGGCCCGAGATTTAGCCGCTCCTGTGTGCTGATGGCAACGACCCACTTTCATCCATGGCGTGCTGTTTGTCCGAATAAAGCTCCAGTTTTGCCTCAGTCAGACTAGATTTTACACACTTTTATTTTCGATCGAGGTAGAATTCATTTCTAAAATATGGTGGTCTTGGGTACATTCCAGAATATTTTTCTTCTAATTGTTAGTGTCCACATTTTAGGCATGTATGTGACCCACGATACTGCCTCCGTGATTAAAGTGTCCGTTGGTATTCAACTTTGCCTGTCCTCTGGGATAGAGTTTCTCAAGCTCTCAGACCTATGGCATCAGTGTTTCATTGGCTTCTGGGTTGTAAAAGATTTCATTTTGGTTTTGAGTAAGCAAGTCGTTGAGAATTTTATAGTTTTAGCGATGTGAAGAACGACCAACAGGATTTGTCTGCTTTTCTATGCTTTGACCAAACCAGACTACAACCCATTTGCCATGTGTTTCCTAAATAGGAACATGTATTAATTAATTCACTCCATTGAAAGTGAGTACATAGCCTTTGTGTATGGGCATTGATGAGTATTCAAAACAGGCAGAAGAGAGAAATTGTGAATTTACAAAGGAAACGAAACGTTTATTCTGTGTTTTAGGTCATTGAACTTGACTTCGATCAGTTACCGGAGGGAGATGAAGTCATCAGCATTCTGAAGCAGGAGCACACACAACTGCACATATGGATTGCGTTGGCGGTCAGTATCATATGGATTGCCTTGGTGGTCAATGTTCCTAGAGCAGGTTTTTCTGTTGACTAAAAAAACCATAGGGTTTTGGTTTTCAAGTACAGTAACAGCCCACATGATTAAATCTGTTGTGCATGATTAAATCATCTGTATGAAAATTAGTAGCGGGCTGGTGAGATGGCTCAGTGGGTAAGAGCACCCGACTGCTCTTCCGAAGGTCCATAGTTCAAATCCCAGCAACCACATGGTGGCTCACAGCCATCCGTAACGAGATCTGGCGCCCTCTTCTGGAGTATCTGAAGATAGCTACAGTGAACTTACATATAATAAATAAATAAATCTTTAAAAAAAAAAAAAAAAAAAAGAAAATTAGTAGCAGCAGAGGCGGGTCGATCTCGGAATTTGAGGTCAACCTGGTCTACTTCCAGGACAGTGAGGGCTATGCACGCACTCAGGAACAATGGTTGTAGTCGCATTTATGGGACAGTAAGGTTAGTTTCCTAACTATAACTCTACTGGCAAATTAATGTCTCTTGGTAAAGGTGAGAGATTCATTTAAGGTAAATAGTTCTCTATATTGAGGTTTTAATTACTTCGTGGTAATTCAGTGAAACTTAGCTTATGTATAGATAGACAGAGTAAACATTGCTTTCCATAACGCTTCTTCTGAAACATTCTGGAAGGTGATTAGGCTCCAAGCTAATGCAGAAGAAGGCCCTTTTGCAGTGAAATTTATCTCGGTATCACGCTTTTTGTCATATTTGTTCCTGCCTTCATAATATGAATGCTACTAGAAATTCTCGGCAAATCCAGTGTGGGAACCTATAATTTTAGACACTCTACTCCCTGGCATTATGTTTCCTTTTTATGAGAAATTGTAAGATAAACTATACTCACTATTCCTAAACTTGTATGCTACAAGTGGCGTTCATAGAAAGATATATAAGAAGTTCCTACTATTACCTTGATGGTCAGAAAAGTAGGTTTAGAATTGGGCACATATTCTGCTCAATTATGCTAGGGATTGAATCTAGGTCCTTGGAAATACGAGAACCCTCGTCTTGTAAGCTGTACCCCCAGCCTTGCTTACCTGTTACTATGAGGCAGAGTCTCACTAAGTTTCCCAGCTGTCCTTGACCTTTAGTCTTCCTGCTCAGCCTTCCAGATAATCATCTTAAAAATATATAATTGTTAGTGCACACTGTACCTATTAATGGGTTTCTCCATATGCATATATTGTGTGTTGGGTCATAGTCACCCTCCTAAGCCCCCTCACCCCCCTACCCTGCTGTAATCCATCTACTTTGAGGAGTTTTTTCTTTTTCTTTTCTCAATTCCAACTCACATGTTTAAAAAAAAAAATCTATACCATGCTTGTAGTTTTGTATGTGTCCTCTAGTTCCATCCATTTTCCTGAAGCTGACATGGTTCATTCTTTATGGCTAGGTAAAACTCTTTTACACATATGGTATATTTACCATTCACCTGTTGATGGGTACCTACACTGGTTCCATAGGCTGGCTAGTGTGCCACACTGAATGTGGATGTGCAGGTAGTGTTTATATGTGCTGACCTTTTCCTTTGGATATAAGACTGGGAGTGGTACAGGAGGCTCATATGGTCAGCCTACTTCTAGACCAGGAGAAACTTCCTACTGATTTTCCTCATCTTTGTCAACATTTGTTATTGTGGTTATTATCGGTAATAGCCATTTTTACTAGGGCAAGGTAGAATCTCAACTTTTTAAAATTTTGATTTATTTTTTGGAGTTGTTTTTGTTTTTAAAGATTTATTCATATTTTATGTGTATGAGTGCTTTGCCTGTGTGTGTTCTTGTATACCACGTGTATGCCTGATTCCTTCAGAGACCAAAGAGAGTATTAGACGCCCTGGAGCTGGAGGGATAGACAGTTGTTAGATGCCATTCAGGTGCTGGGAACCAAACCCCCATCCTTGCTGCCCTTAATTGCTGAGCCATCTTTCCATCCTCTGGTTTACTCACTGTTGTTGTCTGGGATGATATTATTGTTTGAAATAGAATTTCATGTAGTCCAGGCTGGCCTCAAACCAGCTATTTGTCTGAGGCTGGCCTTGAACTCTTGATCTTCCTGCCTTCACCTCCCAAGTAGTGGGAGGTTTATGTCCCCATGCCCAGCACACAGAGTACGTTTCGTACACACTTGCCTAATGACTAAAGATAGTGAACATTTTTCATGGACTTAGTTTGTACTTAGCCTTTTGGGAAGCATTTGTCATGTCATTGACCTGTTTGTTGATCGGCTTACTTGTTTTTGTGTTTGGTTTTTGGATGGTTGGTTTCTGAGTTCTTCGTGTATTCTAAAGATGGATTCTGTTAGGTGAATAGCTGGCAAAGATTTTCTCCATTCTATAAGCCATCTCCGTCACTCTGTTGACTCCTTTGCTCTGTATACACTCATTTTATTGTAGTTCTGTGTGTCTGTGGTTCTGTTTTCTAAAATGTCTACTCTAAGAGAATCTTCCCAGCTGGGTGCAGTGGCATACTTCTAAAAGCCAGCATTTCAGAGTCTGAGGCAGGGAGATTTGCAAGTTTGAAGCTAGTTTAGGCTCCATATTGAAACTGTTTCAAAAAAAGAAAAAAAAAAAAAAAAGCACATCAACAGCAACAAAATGTCTTCCACCCACATGTGGATAGACTAAAAAGTATTTCTGCTAGTGGACTTTGCCATTTTGCTAGAACAGTCAGCTTTTCCTATTCCCTGGAGATGGAGCCATTGATCCTGTTATTAATGGATAGAGTTGGTATTAATGGTAGAGTAAATTGATAAAGCTCTGTAGATTGGGTTCCTTTTGGGGAAACTAGTCTTGGGTTTAGAGAAGACTTTGTTCAAGTTCCAACATTATGCTGTTTGTCCTTAAACAATACTCTAATTTCTGAGGCTGTAACTATGAAGATGTTAGTACTGACTTTATTAGGTAGTTGTAAGGATCAGAGGAAATGTGTGTAGCTCCTGGCATGCTATGTGACCTATAGACAGTAGTTAATATAGAGTAGATATTCCTTTTATATTATCTATGAAGCATATGCCTAGGAAGTTAATAATCTGTCCCGAAGTCACTGATAATTTTTCGTAGAGGCAAAACCAGAGCCCAAGTGAGTTTTGTTGTTTTGGAGACAGGGTCTCTTGTAGCATGCTAGAATTCTGCTCATTCCGTACTGGAGGTGAGCTTAGTATATATGCTATATGTATCTGATGTATGTTGCCCTTGTGTATGCATGTGGAGGCCAGAGACCAACATTAACTATCCTTTTTTTTTTTCTTGGAGACAAGCTTCTTTTAGCATAATTAATTTGAGATTTATTTTGTAATTGCTGTCAATAGTTCACTTCTTTGCATCACAGAAATATACCAAAGCTATTTTATTGATAAACTTGTTAATTTGGCTTCCCATTTTTACTATTACAAATAAAGGTTCTAGAAACATTTGTGTTGTTATGTGTGTGGACATGTGTTTAGTGATTTTAATTTCATCCTTTGCCTAAAGCTGGAATACTACAAGCAAGGGAAAACAGAAGAGTTTGTGAAGCTGCTGGAGGCAGCACGGATAGATGGCAATTTGGACTATCGAGATCACGAGAAAGACCAGATGACTTGCTTGGATACATTGGCAGCCTACTATGTACAACAGGCTCGGAAAGAAAAGAACAAAGACAATAAGAAGGACCTTATTACGCAGGCAACTTTGTTATATACAATGGCTGATAAAATTATTATGTATGATCAGGTAAATCAAATTTGTTTCGATTTACAAGAGCACAGAATACCACGTGAAAGCAAAATGTGTATAGCAGATTCTTTGTGAAAGAATTTTTACTAAAATAATTGTTGATACAGTCAAAAAAGAATTATTGAAATTAGAATCGCATTCATCCTTAAACTGTTATAATTGGGGCAAATTTAGTGTATATGTACATGTTGAATCCATATTCCCAGTATCTTGGGTCAATTTCAAGCAGGTTTTAAGGATTGTGACCTTTGTCTTGTTGCTGTCTTAGGCACAGAGTTGCATTTCCGGGTAAGCTTCTCATTTGTACTTAAAGATTCTTACTGGTAGCCAGCTCCTCGGGTCACTTACAGAGGAGTGCTGAGCTCCGCCCACTGTGCATGGTAAACTGTCTCTAGTCTAAGTAAAGCCTGTGCATTACAGAACCATTTGTTGGGAAGAGCCTGCTTCTGCCTGCTCGAGGGTGACAAAATGGATCAAGCTGACGCACAGTTTCATTTTGTACTTAACCAGTCTCCAAACAATATTCCAGCCCTTCTTGGTGAGTGATCTTCAGCAGGGACCTTAGGTTCTAGTTGGTCATCATTGACCGGGAGCTTCTATTTGTGTGTGTGTGTGTGTGTGTGTATGTGTGTGTGTGTGTGTGAGAGAGAGAGAGAGAGAGAGAGAGAGAGAGAGAGAGAGAGAGAGAGAATGTGTTTTATATGTGTATAGTACATAAGTATGTATTATAATATGTATAAATATAATAAGCTAGTATGTATATATGTCTCTAAAGAGAGTCCTGGTAAGTTTTTTATCATTTTGGCCCTAGGTAGAGTGAAGTGGGAAAGGAACCTCTATCAGACTACCTGTAGGCAAGTCTATAGAGCATTTTCTTGAATGATAATAGATAGAGGAGGGTCTGACTCACTGGAACAGTGCCACCCCTGGGGAAACAGTTTGGGGTGGTATAAAAAAAGCAGGCTGAGCAAGTCAGAAGGAGCAAGCCAGGAAACAGCATTCCTCCGTGGCCTCTGCTTCAGTTTCTGCCTCCAGGTTTCTGCTTGAGTTCCTATCCTGACTTGCCTTCATGACAGACTAAACTGTAAGCTAAAATATGTCCTTTCCTCCCCAAGTTGTTATAGTCCTGGTGTTTGTCACAGTAATCAGAAGCAAAGTAGAATAAGTTATTGTTTGCTTCTAAAGAGTTAACAAATAATCTCTTCATAGAATAGCTACAAGGCAGTTATTTATATTGTACATAAAGACTTTTAGGATTGAAATATTGCACTACCTATGGAAAACACATTTTTAATATGATAATTCACTATTTTCAAGTATTTCTTACTGAGTTATAAATTAGTGTATAGCATAATAAATGTATGTTCTTTAATCAACAATGTTGTTTTTAAAAATAACTACAGGGAAAGCTTGTATTTCATTCAACAAGAAGGATTACAGAGGAGCTCTGGCTTACTATAAAAAAGCATTGCGCACTAACCCGGGATGTCCAGGTAGGAGGACTTTTAATTCTAAGCTGTTTATGATCCAATTTAAAATGTTGAAAATTGGTTATAAAGAGATAGTTTAGGAGTAATGAAATGACAGGATCAAAGTTATCTTGTTGTGGGGCTGGGGAAATGGTTCAGTAGATAAAGTGCTTGCTGCCCCAGAGCGAGGCCTGGGATTTGAAAAGTCAGGCAAGTGTGGTAGCCATGTGTAACCCCAGCACTCAGAAGGCAGAGATGGGATGCCGGCACAAGCCAGCTAGCTACACACGCCACAATCAGTGAGCGCTGGTTTTGTTGACTCTGCATGGATAAATATGATGGAGAAGGATGGAGGAAGAACCTATCATCTGCTTTGCCCCGCTGCAGCCGCTGCCCCCCACCCCCACCCCCATGTTCCCCCCCAGATTATTTTTTCCTTGGTGCTTGATTTAAAACCTAAATGGCAGATCATTATTATATTTTGACCTGTGCTACTTTTCTTCCCAAATAATTTTCATTTAGTATATTTTTATTGTGTGTCAACTATGTGCCAGGCACTGTTCTGTGCAGAGAATGCAGCAATGAACCAAAAGATAAAAGTTTCTGCCTGCTCATGTAATTCACCTTCCAGTGAATTAAATAAGAAACACAGAGACTGTGGAAGGTTGAGAACTTGAAGCAAAATAGGTCTATGAAAGCATTGAAGAATTACTTACAAAGGGTGGCCAGGGATATAAAGTGTTAGAATAGCCACAGGTCGTGCAGACATAAGGGAGAGTGTGGTCCTGGAAAAAGCACAGCGGATACAAAGGTCCTCAGAAAACTTGTGAAATACAACGGAGGCCAATGTAGCCAGAACGGAAATGGGTGGAAAGTCATAAGAAATGAGATCAAAGATGCTGCCCAATGCTTTTCATGCTGAGCGTCTGAGTTTATGTTAGATACTTCAAGCGTTTGACAGAAATGGGAACCCTTGGAGGGCTTTGGGCAGAAGGATGTGTGATCTGACTTGTGCTTAAGAGTACCATTCAGAGGCTGGAGAGGGAATTCAGCTCCCTCTCTGGAGTTAGGAGCACTGGCTGCTCTTCCAGAGAACTAAATTCCCTACACTCAAATGGCAGCTGAAAACTGCAACTTCAGTTCCGGGGAACCTGACTCCCTCACACAGACATATATGCAGATAAAACAGCAATGCACATAGAACTTTAAGAAAAGAATACCACTGAGCTAGAGTCTAGAGTGGAGGTGAGTGGATAGGTAAGGGCAGAGGCATGTGAACCAGGGAGAAGATTCTTACAAGTGTGCAGGTCACAGGCTGGTGAGATGGCTCAGTGGGTAAGAGCACCCGACTGCTCTTCCGAAGGTCCAGAGTTCAAATCCCAGCAACCACATGGTGGCTCACAACCATCCGTAACGAGATCTGGCGCCCTCTTCTGGAATGTCTGAAGACAGCTACAGTGTGCTTACATATAATAAATAAATCTTAAAAAAAAAAAAAAGTAGTTTAAAAAAAAAAAGTGTGCAGGTCACAGACAATTCAAGTTCAAAACTGAGGAGATAACAGTGGGTGGTACATGTGGTCACAGTCTCGTATTTTGGAAGGAGAGCCG
This sequence comes from Mus caroli, assembly GCF_978045245.1. Lineage (NCBI taxonomy): Eukaryota > Metazoa > Chordata > Mammalia > Rodentia > Muridae > Mus > Mus caroli. The sequence goes on along the minus strand of NW_028227263.1, from coordinate 34,988,892 downwards.
GTGTGATATGTGAAGCAAAAAGAGCAAGAATCAAAAGCTGAACAAATTTTAAGAGTTGAAGCTACATTTTACTACATTTGGAAAACAGTCCTAGAGAAACTTGGTTAGACATTAAAAGACTGAATACCTGTCTGAGGTACTGGCGGGAAGACTTTTATCTTGGAGTTCATGAAAGAAGTCTGTGATGAACAGGTTAACTTGAAAACCAATGTATTGATGATACAAAAGCCAGGAGTGCTTGAAGACAGGAGGGAAGTAAGTGTAGACAGGAAATTGCCCCAGGACACTCGAGAGCAGTGGTCCTCAGCCTTCCTAAGGCTGACACCCTTTAACACAGCTTCTCACACTGTGGTGACCCCAACCATAATGTTATTTTTGTTGCTACTTTATAACTAATTTTGCTACTGTTATAAATTGTAATATATCTGTGTTTTCTGATGGTCTTCAGTGACCCCTGTGTAAAGGTCGTCTGACCCCAAAGAGGTCAGAACCCACAGGTTGAGAAAGCTGCTCTGAAGTATAAAGAAGATTTGGAAAAGCAGCCTAAGGAGTAGCCAGAGATAAGGAGGAAAAACAAAAACCTCCAAGTAATGTCCTTGAAGCCAAATGGGAAACGTTTGCAAGGGTGATAGACTCTGTCTCATTGTATAGTTAGGCCAGCGAAACGGGCAGAAGGCGAATCACTAGTGACCATGACTAAATAGTTTTACTGGAGTAGTGGGCATAATAACACCTCACTAGAGTGGATGCCAGAGGAAACAAAGAGAGGAATTAGGCCAGGCGTGGTGGCGCATACCTTTAATCCCAGCACTCGGGAGGCAGAGGCAGGTGGATTTCTGAGTTCGAGGCCAGCCTGGTCTACAGAGTAAGTTCCAGGACAGCCAGAGCTACACAGAAAAACCCTGTCTTGAAAAAAATCAAAGAGAGAGAGAGAGAGAGAGAAAGAGAGAGAGAGAGAGAGAGAGAGGAATTAGAGGCACCACATGTTTGATCAGTCGGGGAGTCTGTTGCCTGGAAGAACAGCAGTGGGCTGGCAGCCAGAAAAGAAATGGAATCAAGAGACTTTTCTGTAAGATGGTAGAATGTTTGAATATGGCTGAGACTAGTCCAGAGAAGAAAATATTATAATGCAGGAAAAATGAGAGATGGTACTGTCATGGTGTCTTCAAATAAATGAGAAAGAATCCCATGGCCACTGGAGTGTAGCCTTAGGGAGGACATGTTTGTGTTCTGCTACTGCCTTGAAATGAGGTAGATTGTATGAGCATAGCTCAAATGAATGACACCAGTTCTGTGTGCTCAGACATAGACTGAAAGTCTTGATGAGGGGTTTATTCTCTATTTAAGTAGTAAGGTTGTTCATGCGTGTACCAGACATTTGTATGTGTACACACATATACATAATACTTTTTAAGTAGAAATGGAGCCAGTGGTGGTGGTTTACTGCAGCAGGTACTATAAGATAAGAAGAACGCCATTATTATAGGTATTCTTTTGTATAGTTGGGGAGATACCCATAGAGGGGAGAAGGATTGGAATGATACAGTCTTAACTACTAATGAAATCAAGATTGTGGTCGGCTAACAAGTCTTAAAGAGCCCAGACACTGGAAATTGTATCCTAGATTGACAGGAAAAATGACTTGATTTTACTTATTTTTTAGCTGAAGTTCGTTTAGGAATGGGCCATTGCTTTGTCAAACTTAACAAACTGGAAAAAGCTCGACTGGCATTCAGCAGAGCCCTGGAACTCAACTCGAAGTGTGTGGGAGCACTGGTTGGCCTGGCTGTTCTAGAACTCAACAATAAAGAGGTATGGGAAGAAAGAGGACCTCTAGCTTCAGGTTTATCAGGCCTGCTGTCCCGTATCTGGGGCTCCTAGAACGAACTATGCTTTAGAGATGTAGATTCTAGGTTATAGTTGAGAAATGTGCTGCCTGGGCTTCAGGCACTGTCCCGAAAGCAAGCATATTTCTGTGGTATAGCCGTGTGAAGACAGCCTCACAGCTTAGGTAAGATGTTCCTGCCATCTGGTTTAAGACCAGCACACATACCACACACCCCTCAAAAATGGCTTTAGAACTTTCTGTAGTTTAGAATCTCAGATGAGAGATTGTAGGCCCACAGATCTGTCTAACATGTATCTGACAAAGTAACAAATCCACACTCCACTGACTTAAACAATAACACTTTTCTAGGTCACTAAACAAAGTGTCTGAGATCTTACACTTGACACTACAATGTTCCCAGAGTCAGTGATTTTCAAGAACTTTATGTTGACTCCCTCCTTAATGTGTGACTTAAGCAAGTATCTATCACCTTACAGTCATTAGCTGGTTACTGCTTGTTAGTCTTAAGGAAGGAAGGAAGCAAGAGACTTTCCTGGAGGGCTCTCCCTCAGAAGTCCCAGCTAATATGTAAAGGCGGTTCCTGTTCTGCTTCTATATTTAATTGTCCAAAAGGTTGCCAGGGTTTTTCTGTCAGCACTGTTGACAGTTGAGCCTTGAATTGTCTTTGAGTAACCGTCCTCGTTACTGAATGTTTACCAGCCTCTCTGGCCTTGACCATTAAACGCCAGTACCATTTCCATAGTAGTAATGACAAAACCTGACATCGTCCCCACTGAGAATTTCTTCCTTAGGCCAGTCTCTAGAGGAGGAGAATAGATTATCTTGACTAGCTACTCAATCATGATTTGTCACCTGGGATTGGAAAAAAGGAAGAGAATTTGCAGAAATCAAAATGTCTCATAGACTACAAAACTCTGTTCTGAGGCCAGGCATGGTGAGGCATGGTTGACTCTTACCACACAGGAGACAAATGTAGGCAGATCTGTGAGTCTGAGGCCAGTTTTGGTCTATATAGAGGGCTCCAGGCCAGCATACATGGTAAGACCATGTGTTATAAAGAAAGAACAGAAGGAAGGAAAGAAGGAAGCTGTGTTCCTTTAGCAAGGTAAAATGGCTGCCACACCAAGAAGGCAGCTGAGGCAGGACTAGTAAATAGGAAACCTTAAGCAAGAACTGACTAAGATAAGGAACTTAGCACACCCACAGCCCACACACACTGTCTTAGCTAGGGCTCACTGCTGTGAGCAGACACCATGACCAAGGCAACTCTTACAAGAACAACATTTCATTGGGGCTGGCTTACAGGTTCAGAGGTTCAGTCCATTATCTAGGCGGGAACATGACAGCATCCAGGCAGGCATGGTACAGCTGGAGCTGAGAGTTCTACGTCTTCATCTGAAGGCTGCTAGCAGAATACTTCCAGGCAGCTAGGATGAGGGTCTTAAAGCCTATGTCCACAGTGACACACCTATTCCAACAAGGCCACACCTCCAAATAGTGCCACTCCCTGGGCTAAGCATATTCAAACTATGACACACAAAATTAAATAAGATTAAAGTGGGGATTTCATTACAAATGAATATTAAAAAATCGCACCCACATTGTATCTCACAGTTGTGTGTAACTGCAGCTCCAGAGAATCTGATGCTTTCTCCTGGTCTCCACAGTCACTGTTCACACATGGTATACATGTATACAGGCAAAATGCTCATATATACCAATAAAAATAAGTCTTAGAAATATGTTTTCTACTCTTTGTTCTCAGAGTCAGCATAAGTTATTAAGACTGGCACCAAATATACTTTTGTTAAGAAAACTATATTGTAACAATTTGGCATTTTCCTTATTTGAAACTTTGTGTCTTTTATGAAGAATAGCAACCTGTCTTGTGGTGTCGAACTATAGATATAGGACCTTATTTCTGGGCAGTGCTAATTAAGAGATTGTTTTACTCCGCTGTGTTACATTGTTTTCTTTTAGGCTGATTCCATCAAAAATGGTGTGCAGCTTCTTTCCCGAGCCTATACTATTGATCCTAGCAACCCTATGGTACTGAACCATTTGGCAAACCACTTTTTCTTCAAGAAGGTAAAAATATTTTTTTTATTTATTTATTTTGAAATCTGTTTGTTTTTTTTTTTTCTGAATATAGTCAGTACATGATTTTTGTTTAACTTGGGAAGAAATTTGAAAATGACATTTGTTTTTGTTTTACTCCCAAATTAGGCCTTGTATTAGTTGACTTGAGGGTGAGCACATTCATTCATTCACAAAATTGATATGCACTGTGTGCAGCCTGGCATGGGAGATGAGTAAGACTGCTGTCTGCACTCAAGCAAAGGCCTTTGTGCACACAGAGAAATGAGCAAGTGATAGGTGGTGAGTGGAGATGTCACCACAGTGCAGAAGCTGTGAGACCTGTGTTAAACTCAGTGTCACTAGGGAGTTGGAAGAGGACAAGCGTGGGCTGGAGGAACCTCCTCAGCCTTTGGAGAAGTCAGGACATAGCATACAGTTGGGCCCTGTTAGGAAGGACTTGCTTCATAGAATTTGACCATAGGTGAACAAGTATCAGAGTCAATGGTGGTTCTGCTTATTTTCACATGTTGATCTTGCCTGTTAATTCTACCATTTTTGTGGAACAGTATTTTAGATTTCTTAACATTCCAAATCCAAGGTACTATTTAAAAATCATACATAATGAGTTGCACTGTGACCTTTTCATAGATAAATAGATATAGATATAGTATATTTTTTGTTATATCCCTCCATTTTCTCTCATCCCCCCTCCTGCTCATCCTTGACTTTGTCCAATTAGTCCCTCTGCTTTTTTTGTCTGTTTTCACTAGTTTATTTATTCATTTGACATCCCAATCTGTCTCTGACTCTGTTGCCTGCCATCGGATTCCCTTCTCCTAACTGGACTGCCTGGTTGGGCCTCAGTGTGAGAGGGTGTGCTTTTTGATCTTAGTTGGTGACTCAGTGGGTCTAATCAGGATTGCTTGTAGCAGCTTGGGTGTGCGATTGTTTATAAGCTCAGGGGCAGCTTACCAGAGGCTAGGCTACACTGCTAAAGAAAATGTCTCTCTCACCCACCAGTGACAGTTTTTATACAATAAGCAGGAAAGTTTAACGTGCTATATTAGAACCAGGGAGTAAATTGTACTATAAACTTTAAAATACTTGAGTAGCAATTTAGGTAAAAGTTGGCAGTGTATCAGCCTTACTAACAGGAGCTCATATGTACTGAGTGCTTACTAAATGCCAAGCATTGGTAAAAGTGCATGCCCACTCCTCACTCCTGTTAGCTCACATCTAACCTGGGAGGTGAGTAGGATAATCCTTCCTGCTTTCCTTTCTTTCTTGAGTGTGTGCATGTGGCTGTACATTATGAATCCACAGTTGTGTGAGTTGTGGGAGGCAAGAGGTCGGTGTGTGGTGTCTTCCTCAATCACCCTTTTCCTTTTTTAAAAGAAGGTTTTATTTTTATTTTTTGTGTTTATGCGTGTTTTGCCTGCATGTGTGTATGTGCACCACATGGTGTCTAATGCCCCAGGAGATGAGAAGAGAGCATTGGATCCCCTGGAACTGGGGTTACAGAAGATTGTGTGAGCCACCATGTACGTGCTGAGAACCGAACCTGGGTCTTCTGCAGGAGCAGCAGCTCTTGACTGCTGTGTCATTTCTTTAATCCCTCTCCCATGAGTTTTTGGGATGGTATCTCTCTGACTCTAGAGCTCACTGATTCAGGTAAAACGAGTGCCCATTCAGCTCTCCCTTCCCTGCCTCCCACACTGAGCTCACAGACGCATGGCCGATCTTGCGTGAGTAGTGGGGACCTGCACACAAGTCCTCAAGACTGCCAAGCTCTTTTTTTTTTTTTTTAATTTTATTTATTTATTTATTATATGTAAGTACACTGTAGCTGTCCTCAGACACTCCAGAAGAAGGAGCCAGATCTCGTTAAGGATGGTTGTGAGCCACCATGTGGTTGCTGGGATTTGAACTCCTGACCTTTGGAAGAGCAGTCGGGTGCTCTTACCCACTGAGCCATCTCACCAGCCCCTTTTTTTGGTTATTTGAGACAGGGTTTCTCTGTATAGCTCTGGCTGTCCTGGAACTCACTTTGTAGACCAGGCTGGCCTCGAACTCAGAAATCCACCTGCCTCTGCCTCCCAAGTGCTAGGATTAAAGGCGTGGGCCACCACGCCCTGCTGCCAAGCTCTTTCTAACTGAGCCGTCTGTCTAGCCTCTGCCCAGTTTCTTGATGAGTAAACTGAGGCAGGTTACGAGCTTAGAGCTTGATGCTGCATCATTCTTGATTGCTGCTTGTTAGAGTTAGGATTATCGCATAGTGATTATTTATTGAGGTTAACTGTTACGGTGCTAAAGTTCAACTATTTAGGGGAAGATGAAAATATACCTTATAGCTAAATGAAATGTTACCAATTAAAGTGAATTACTAGTCAAGCAACCTTCTGACATCACTCAACTTTTTTCTGGTATCAAATTCAGGATTATAGTAAAGTGCAGCACCTGGCTCTCCACGCATTCCACAACACAGAGGTGGAGGCTATGCAAGCAGAAAGCTGTTACCAGCTGGCTCGGTCCTTCCATGTTCAGGTGAGACCATTATCACCTTCCTAAGTAGTCCTTAGCTTAGAGGCTTTCAGGCTCCTGGCCTCTCTGACGTGTTGCTGGTCTTGTCGTATTCTCGTTTCTCAGGAGGATTATGACCAAGCATTTCAGTACTACTATCAAGCCACACAGTTCGCATCATCGTCCTTTGTCCTACCATTTTTTGGTTTGGGACAAATGTATATTTATCGAGGTGACAAAGAGAATGCATCTCAGTGCTTTGAGAAAGTTTTGAAAGCTTATCCGAACAATTATGAAACTATGAAAATTCTTGGCTCTCTCTATGCTGCTTCAGAAGATCAGGAGAAACGAGACATAGCCAAGGTGTGTTCTAAGTCTTAGGTTCCCTGAGACTCCAGCTGTGGCTAGCACAGCTGTGAGCAGTATATGGTGCTTCTTACGCTGCTTACGGTAGCCGTGTTTATGGTTGTCATTGCTCACTTTGACAGTGTTATTTTAATGATCTCATTTCTCCCAGGGCCATTTGAAGAAGGTCACAGAACAGTATCCTGATGACGTGGAAGCTTGGATTGAGTTGGCCCAGATCTTAGAACAGACTGACATACAGGTATTAATGTCTGCTCTTTATATCCTAAACGAGGTGCTTTAAGAAGCTGGTGTAGTTTCTCTTTGATCTGTGAGTAAATCTTACTCTGCCTGGTCCAATGCAGGGCGCCCTTTCAGCCTATGGAACAGCCACTCGCATCCTGCAGGAGAAGGTGCAGGCCGATGTCCCTCCTGAGATTTTGAATAATGTTGGGGCCCTCCATTTTAGACTTGGAAACCTGGGTGAAGCAAAGGTAAAGAAACAGAACCTTCCTTTTTTCTATGCTTGACCAAGCTGCAGGCACTTGCTCAGCTGTGTCCATAACAGTGCCTTTTCTTCCTCACAGAAATACTTCCTGGCCTCACTGGACCGCGCAAAGGCAGAGGCCGAGCATGATGAGCACTACTACAATGCCATCTCTGTTACCACATCCTACAATTTAGCCAGGCTCTATGAGGCCATGTGTGAATTTCACGAAGCAGAGAAACTGTACAAAAACATTTTACGAGAGCATCCTAACTACGTTGATTGTAAGAATTTTAGGCTTTTTTGGGGGGGTGGGGGGAGAGAGAGAGAATGAGAATGAGAGAGATTCTTCCTAAATTCCCATAATAACAGTAAAAACTTTTTAGGAAAGAAAGTCTTTGTCAAAGATGCAGTCTGGAGTGGTAGCACTCTTCTGTTATCCTAGTACTCGAGAGGTAGATCCAGAATGGATCAAGAGTTCAAGGCCAGCCTCCCTACCTAGCAGGTTTGAAGTCACCCTGGCTGTGTGTGAGGCCCTGCCTCAGAAACTGAAATAAGGGGCTCAGGAGATGGCTCAGCAGTTAAGGGCACTAGCCATTCTTCCAGAGGATCCAGGTTCAATTCCAATCACCCACATAGCGGTTCACAACTGTCTGTAACTCCAGTTCTAAGGGACCTGACTCACTCACAGAGACATACATACATGCAGGCAAAACACCAGTACTCATTTAAAAAAAAAATGAAATAAAACTAACATTGCAGTTTCGTTTACTTATGCTGGGAAATACAAGCATCAACAAAAGTCACTTGAGTGGTGCTCAGTAGCTGTGAGTCCGCTGCTGGGCTGCTCCAGGCGAGCTTTACTAGTTAATGGGTGTCATCTGCAAGTGCTCTTCCTTCACTAGAGGGTTTTCTGTTTTGTTTTTTTTTCTTGAAACAATTATTACTAAAATGTCCTAGTTTGAGTTTTTTGTTTTTTTGGGTTTTTTTCAAGACAGGGTTTCTCTGTATAGCCCTGGCTGTCCTGGAGCTCACTTTGTAAACCAGGCTGGCCTTGAACTCAGAAATCCGCCTGCCTCTGCCTCCCGAGTGCTGGGATTAAAGGCGTGAGCCACCACACCCGGCTCTAGTTTGAGTTTTTACAACCAAGGCCCTGTAAATGATTGGCATTTTAAAACTAATGTGTGTTCTCTGTATCAGTTCCTTCTCTTCTGGGCTTCACTCTCTGTAGTTTCATTTGCCTACACTCAGCTCTGCTCTCAAAATAGTATATGAAAAAATTCTAATTCCTAAATTTCAAATTGTGGACCGTCCTGCTCTCCACTCCAGCCAGCCCAGGATGTGCGTTATCCCAGTACTGTCGGTTGCTGAGCAGTCATTTCAGAGAGCAGCTTGACTGTGGGGTATCAGAATTTGTGTGCAGTGATCCTTATAGTATTTTATAGTGATCTAGCCACATATCTTTAATCCCAGCACTCCAGAGGCAAAAGCACAGGGATCTCTGAGTTCCAGGCCATCCTGGTCTACATAGTGAATTACAGGCCAGCCAAAGCTCAAGCATAGTAAGACCCAGGGTCAAAATAGAAAAAAAAAAGAAAGAAAGGGCGACCTAGTGGTGCAGTTTCTCTTTTTCCTACCTAGAGTGATGTGTCTCCCTTTGTGGGGCTTTTCTCTTCTCTCTGAAAGTATTAACAAAATACAGCTGTTCCAAATGTCAGACTTCAGTGTTAGGACCCGTTAGACGTGAGATTGTGAAGATGAATTAAATGTGCACTTTCAGGCTATCTGCGCCTCGGAGCCATGGCCAGAGATAAAGGAAACTTCTATGAAGCTTCAGACTGGTTTAAGGAAGCCCTTCAGATCAATCAGGTTAGTGGTATTGACTTGGTTTCAGAAATCTTCTCCTTTTACCTTTCAAGATCAGTCAGTTCAGTGGCTGTGATGTTTCCCGTAACCATGGCATCTCTGGGTTTAATGGCTTGTTTTATCTTTGTCTCACTTGTTAAAGACTTTAAAGAGAATGATAGTTTGTATGACTAGTCATCTCATAATCAGAATCTTTTTTTTAAATATATAAAACTATTTCCCTTCTATTTTTCTCTTCCTTGTCTGCCTCCTGTCTCCTGTACTGAGCCCTGTAGCCTGCTGAGAACAACTTGCAGAGTCAGCGTCTTAGCATTTGTAGGTCATCTGAGCTTCTGATCATGGCTCGCAGTAAGAAGAGCACACGTTAAAAGACAGCTTTACAAGTTGTTAGTTAGTTACTCTTCCTGGTGGGGAGTACACTGTTACCATTTCCTTCCATTCTGTTGCACTATGTATGCTGATACAGACACCGCTTTGATCTTGCAGTTTGCTAACAGGTCTCAACTCTCAGTCTGAGAGCCACCAATGTGTTTTAGCTATAAACCTTTTCAGCTATTAGCCATTTTGGGAAAGATGACTGATTTTCTCAGATCCCAGACTGCAAAATTTACGTCTTTATATATACATAGGATCATCCGGATGCCTGGTCTTTGATTGGTAACCTCCATCTGGCAAAACAAGAATGGGGCCCAGGTCAGAAGAAGTTTGAGAGGATATTAAAACAGCCAGCCACACAGAGTGACACCTACTCTATGCTGGCCCTTGGCAATGTGTGGCTGCAGACTTTGCATCAGCCAACCCGAGACCGAGAAAAGGTAATATCCTCTCTCCTTCAGCAGGATTAGTGTCCATATCCTGGTTGAATTTTTCAGTAATTCTTCTTTCCTATAGGAAAAGCGCCATCAAGACCGTGCCCTGGCCATCTACAAACAAGTCCTCAGAAATGATGCCAAGAACCTGTATGCTGCCAATGGCATAGGTGACTAGAAACCTTGGGACCAATAACAATTAGTGAAGTTAATACTTTCAGGGGTGTTGATAGATGAGGTTTTCCTGTTCAGTGCAGCATTTAGTATTGGACTTTCAGTTGTTAGAGCAACAGTCAGGCCTCTTACTGTCAACCTTTGTGTAACTTTAGGAGCTGTCTTGGCCCACAAAGGATACTTCCGTGAAGCTCGTGATGTATTCGCCCAAGTGAGAGAAGCAACAGCAGATATCAGTGATGTGTGGTTGAACCTAGCACACATCTACGTGGAGCAGAAGCAGTATATCAGCGCCGTTCAGATGGTAACGTCTTTGCTTCTCCAGATATTTGCATGTCATGTGGGGCCATGGCTTCCTTAACCTTTCTGGTCCCATCATGGACTTTCATGTCATCTCCTCTGATACTGTCTGTTCAGAAATTTATAACCATGTAATGACAAGACCAGGTAGATATGAATCCCAGTTCCACGAATTCATGCCTCAGGCAGAGGCAGATCCTCTGACTTGCTTTGCTATCTATAAAGTGGAGGTCTCTTAACCTCAGAGAATTTTGAGAGGATCCATTATCAGAAGAACTGGGCACTAACCTGTAGAACAAATATCCACTAAATGGAAGGTTTGGTATTTATTCCCTCAGTTTCTGAAGTGAACCATGTTTCAGAACTGTTAAGTGATGAAGTTGTTCATGTCGAGTCTCTGTATTGCCCTGGCTGACCTTGAGTACCTGTGTTAAAGTGTCTTCCCACATCAACCTCCCGAGTAGCTAGGATTACAGTCAGACGGCAGCCCTTGCTTTACTTGCCTTATCTTTTTTTTTTTTTTTTTTGGTTTTTCAAGACAGGGTTTCTCTGTATAGCCCTGGCTGTCCTGGAACTCACTTTGTAGACCAGGCTGGCCTCGAACTCAGAAATTCGCCTGTCTCTGCCTCCCGAGTGCTGGGATTAAAGGCGTGCGCCACCACGCCCGGCTTACTTGCTTTATCTTAACAGTTTATTTTTCCTTCTGTGTGTGTGTGTTGTATGAAAGCACGCCATGTGGATTAGGAGGCCTCAGGAGGCCAAAGAAGGCTTTATTCTGCTGGAGCTGGAGCTCGGGCTGTTGTGAATCACCTGAGCACAGGTGCTGGGAGCCAAGCTTAAGTCCTTTAAGAGCAGGAAGTGGGGGCTGGAGAGATGGCTCAGTGGGTAAGAGCACCCGACTGCTCTTCCGAAGGTCCAGAGTTCTAATCCCAGCAACCACATGGTGGCTCACAACCATCCGTAACGAGATCTGGCGCCCTCTTCTGGGGTGTCTGAAGACAGCTACAGTGTACTTACATGTAATAAATAAATCTTAAAAAAAAAAAAAAAAGAGCAGGAAGTGTTCTTCATCCCTGAACTATCTATCCTGCCCCACTGTTTATCTTTTAAGACAAAAGAAATAGAGAATGAAAAAAAAGACAAAAATGGAAACAAGGGTTGTACCTGTAGATTTTGTTAGTTTCTCATGTTTGCTGAGTGCTTCAGTGTAAGGAAAAGTATACTCGCTGTTTTCAGGACATTAAGATAACAAAGCTCTTGGTGTCTGTGGGTAGAGTGTAGTCAGAGCAAAAGAGGCTTCTGAACAAAGAAGACAAGAGTAGTTAGTCCAGGCTTCAGGCTTCACGTACTAAACTGATCAGAGGGATTTGCAGAGCTCAGAGTGTACAACCCAGAGCTTGTGTTCTTAGAGATAAGCCATACCAATCTGCAGAACATTAGCACTGCCTTCTAGAATGCAAATTAGCCATTAGAGATAGTCCAGGAAATTACCTTGTCAGTTACCTATAACAGGATGTGTATATGCTTGTGGTCAAAAAATGTTTATATAAAAATTAACTCTGGGGGTTAGGGAGATGACTATGTGTAGAAGTGCTTGCTGCATAGTCATGAGGACTAAGGTCAGATTCCTAGTACCCATGAAAAATATGTTCATTTTCTTAGTGCTGTCAGAAGTGGAGACAGGAGAATCACTAGGATAGCAAAACAGGCCATGAGGGTGGAGGGGTGGCAAGCTCCAGGTGAGAAATCCTGACCATGAGATAGGGCAGCCAGTGACAGCAAGACATATCAAGACACCTGACATCTTCTTCTGGCCCCTGTATCCACCCCTCACTTCTCACACGTGAGATACAGATCTCACACACACACTAGAGTAAAGAGGTGAAATGAACTCAGATGTTCATTTGCAGTCTGAGCAACATACTAGCTGAAGTGTGAGACTTGTATGATCATTGACACAGTTCCCAGAGGAAGATGTTAAGAGTGTGTCACCCAGAGGGCCCAGGTGTGACTTGTCATGGTGGCCATGATGAATTAATTCTGGATAGTGTCCTAAAGATAGGAGAAAGGGGTTTCAGAGCAAAGGTTAAGGCAGGCAGGCAGACTTAAATCTCTTTACCTTCTATTCAGCACTGGTCCAAATTCTAAGTGGAAAAATATTTTGATCCTAGTGTTTGTGTGAACAGATTTTTATGTTGTAAATATGTAAACTGACTAATGTCAGAAGTCAACTCCAGATTAGTCTCTGAAATTAGCCAGAATGGAGTGTCTTTTCAGAGCTTTAAAATTGCTTTGAAATGCAGGCACAGCATGAGAAGACCTCCCTGCTGTGTTCTTTTGTTCTTTGTTTATTTTTGAGACCGAGTTTCTCTGTGTACTGGCTGTCCTGGAACTTGATCTGTAGAGCAGCCTGGCTGGAACTCAGAGATTGGCTTGCCTCTGCCTCCCGAGTGCTGGGATTAAGGGAACGCGGCACCACTGCCCGGCTCTGCTGTGTTTCTAACCAGCATTTCCTTTCTGTAGTATGAGAACTGCCTCAGAAAGTTCTATAAGCACCAAAACACTGAGGTTGTGCTCTACCTGGCCCGTGCCCTCTTCAAGTGCGGCAAGTTGCAGGAGTGCAAGCAGACTCTGCTGAAGGTAATAGGACTGCATCCGCCCCCCACCCCCACCCCTCCCCCAACGGCTGCCTGGCTTTTACTTGTTTACTGAATGCCTTTGGTGGCATTCAGTCATAAGAAGCTACCTGCATTGCTTTCTGTTTACAGGCCAGACACGTGGCACCCAGTGACACAGTTCTGATGTTTAATGTGGCCTTGGTCTTGCAAAGATTAGCTACCTCTGTCCTGAAAGATGAAAAGAGTAATCTGAAGGAAGTCCTTAATGCTGTGAAAGAGCTGGAGCTTGCACACAGGTGAGAGCTCTGAGGAAAAGGGGCTTTACAATGGTTTGTTGCCTTAAAACTGCCTCAGAAGATTAAAAAAAAAAAAAAGATTTTCCTCAAAAACAAATAATAATAACCATTAGGGGAAAGCAAGCATTAGAGGTGTAGCTAGCAGTTTAGTTTAAGGTCAGAGCACACAGTTGCCATGTGGTGGCGCCATACTCCAGGCAGAGTCCTGGGCTCCTAGAGCTGACTGGCTGGCTGTGGGCTCTCGGAGATTTAATCTCTCAGCAGTCTGAGCCAGTGTTTTACACATGTGAGCTGTTTCGTCTCCACTTGTGTTGGTTTCATGTTCTGTTCCAATGTGTCTTTATGGGATGTTGATTTTCATCAAGCTAGGATTGAAGATCTTATCACTTACCGCTTAACAGATTTATTCAGCTCGGTTCAAATGTGTTTAACCTTATAGGACTTAGCAGTTCAGTGTGTGGTAAGATGAAAGCTCCCATCTCTGATGATCAGCTGGGCTATTGTTCATCTGTGTTAATATTTCTTGCCTCATCTGGTAAAGTGTAAGTGCGCTCGTGACTTCTGCCCCACCCACTGTGCTGACACAGTTAGTTAGAAAGTTTAATGTTTACTACCTGTTGCTATGGTTATTTCTTAGTTTACTGACAGTATTAACTATATTTTACCTTTCTTGATGAACTTCTGTTTATTAAACAGTGCCTTAATATGAGGATTGAGTGAAATACCTTTTATCTTCTTCTTCCATTTAGGTACTTCAGTTACTTGAGTAAAGTTGGAGATAAAATGAGATTTGATTTGGCCCTTGCTGCCTCTGAAGCCAGGTAATGCCCTGTTCACAGAAGGTGGCTTTGGGGGGGGTGGGGAGGGGGGGCAGTAGGCACATTGGGTGTGGATTAGGAGAGTGTCACCATGACAAAGTGGTCCTGGCCTTCTCAGGGCCAGTTATCCCCTCACCCACAACCCCTTTTCAGGTTTCAGGAAATTGATGTAGGCGTCTTAGGTTGTTGGAAAGTGCTTGCTCTTTCTGTTTTTGTTGAGGCATGGTCTTGCTCTGAAGCTAGACTAGAACCAGGATCCTCCTCTCATGCTACAAGCACAGGCTTGAGCCACCACTCACAGCTAAGAAATACGTGGCTGCTTTTCTCACGTTATGTCAGTGAATCAAGACAGGAATTCTGAGTTGGGGAACTTAGAACAGTGACTTTAAGGAAAGCAGGTGCTCTTAACTGGATATTGTGTCTTTGCATCTGAAATATCAGGCAGTGCTCTGACTTACTGAGCCAGGCCCAGTACCATGTGGCCCGGGCACGCAAGCAGGATGAGGAAGAACGGGAGCTGCGGGCCAAGCAGGAGCAGGAGAAGGAGCTCCTAAGACAGAAGCTTCTCAAAGAGCAGGTGCGTCTACACAGAACTGAGGAGTGGTGTGCACTGTGGGGAGGAGCTAGTCCTCTGTCTACTCGACAGGTGTTTCCTTCTCTTCTCTTCTCTTCTCTTCTCTTCTCTTCTCTTCTCTTCTCTTCTCTTCTCTTCTCTTCTCTTCTCTTCGCTTCTCTTTTCTTTTTTTATGGTTTTTTTGAGACAAGGTTTCTCTGTATAGCTCTAATTTTCCTGGAACTCACTCTGTAGACCAGGCTGGCCGCAAACTCAGAAATCCGCCTGCCTCTACCTCTGCCTCTGCCTCTGCCTCCCAAGTGCTGGGATTAAAGGCATGTGCCACCACTGCCCGGCTGTTTGGTTTATTATAAGAACATTTTGATCAATTCCCATATAACCCCTTCCCCCCATTAGGAAGAGAAACGTCTCAGAGAAAAGGAAGAACAAAAGAAACTTTTGGAACAGCGTGCCCAGTATGTGGAGAAGACCAAAAATATCCTTATGTTCACTGGCGAGACTGAAGCAACAAAGGAGAAGAAAAGAGGTGGAGGTGGAGGGCGGGTAAGATCTGACCCGCTGTCTGCAGCCACCTCAGAGGCTGCCTTTGAGCTTTCTAAAATGAAGAGCTTAGTTTAATTGGCTCTGTACTTACTTCTTAACCTTGACTTCCTCTACCAAGGGGTGGTCTTCTAACACAGATCGCAGTGTCCGCTGTGGGCAGTGGTCCCTGCTTTTGTGGTGGGTGTGATGCTCTGGGTGAACATGAGCTCAACACACATGCTCTGCAGCTCTTACACTGCCGACTTGAGCAAGCCAGGTAGTCCCTGCTCCCATGGGAGTTTGACTTACAGGGTTTAAAATGAGCATTCGGGAGAACTGGACTTTGAATCATGGTCTTCTCCCAAGCTGAGGGATGTGGTTTGACGTTTGGAATGTAATGCAGGGTAGCTGCAGAGACCATACCTCCTCCTAGTCAGCTCCATGGTCATGGGGTAAACAACCAACACCTTTCTGCATTCCTGGAGCTAGGGTGGGTTAAATGCCTTTCAATTGAAGGTGTGCTTGCCTTGTGCTGACTTCTCAGGAAGTTGATGACATCTCATGACAAGTGCAGAAAGTGTGGGCCCAGCCAAGCCCCTCTTCCACGTGACTTAGTAAAAAGCTCTTCACTTGTCAGACCCGAAAGAGTGCTCTCCGGCCTCCTGCGCCCTAGCTGTGCTCTCTGCCTGGAAGTGCTGATTGTGGTCTCCTTGGGTCATAGCGTTCCAAGAAAGGAGGCGAGTTTGATGAATTTGTCAACGATGACACCGATGATGACCTCCCTATATCCAAAAAGAAGAAGAGAAGGAAGGGCAGTGGCAGTGAACAGGAAGGTGAAGAAGAGGAAGGTGGAGAGAGGAAGAAGAAGAGGAGGAGAAGGTAGTGTCCTCATTACTGTTTAAGCATCTACAAAGGCCAGAGACCTTTTGCTTTGTTTATAAATGCTTCGCTTTATTTATAATCTTCCCAAATTGTCTCCCTGCTTTAGCTTGTTTCAGAATCTCAAGCATTTAATTTACATGTGTCTCTAGGTTAGTCCCTGAAACAGCTGACAGTCACAGTGTCCTTTTGTTTCTTGAAATAGGGTTTATGTATCCCATACCAGCCTTGAATTTACTGTGTATCCCAGGTTGGCCTTAAACTCACAGAGATCTACTTGTCTCTGCCTTCAGAGCTCTGGGATTATTGGTGTGCACCACCATTTGCAGTTTTCTTTTCTTATAATGTATTTTGGACACAGATGTGAATTGAGCAGCCTGGGTGGCAGCTTCATTGACTGTGCATGTGCAGTACTGGCCGTCACTGAGCCATTCCTCTCTGGAATGTGAGTGATGGTTGTGAAAGTGCCCCTTCACCACCCAGTGCCATCTGTTGCACGCTCTCCTGCCTAGGTGTCTTCTTTTGGCTATTTTCTCAGACCCGTCCTTCCTGTGCCTTCCTAGGAAGAGCCTATTGATCCATTCAGACCATCACTTGTGTAGCTGTAGTGAGGATCTTGGTAGCAGCTGAGAGGAAGGAAAAGTAGGGGAAAGATTTGGAGATCCAAAACATAGGTTCCTCACTCAGGCACTGAACCTTGTGCAGATGGCAGTGTAGATGGAAGAAGGAGCCGCATGGTGACAGGGTAATGGCAACTGTCATGCAGACCAGTCCCTGCAGACTGTAGAGCCTGTGCCCTTGAGTATAGCTGAGTCAGTGTCCAAACAGAATGGCACTACTGTGATGGCAGTGTAGCCTTAGACCCGGCAGCTCCCAACCTCCTGACAACCTCTCATTCACTGTTCCAGACCTCCAAAGGGGGAAGAGGGGTCTGAGGAGGAGGAGACAGAAAATGGCCCCAAACCAAAGAAGCGCCGTCCACCGAGAGCAGAGAAAAAGAAGGCTGTGAGTTCTAGAGCTGGTTTCCTGCTGTGTGTGTGTGTGTGTGTGTGTGTGTGTGTGTGTGTATGTGTGTATGCTGTCTGTCCGTCTCTGTCTGACAGAGTGCCACAGTACACTCTTCTGCAGCTTCTTCCAGTACAAATGCTTGCTTTCATTGGTGGCTGTTGATTCTGTTACTGTACTAAAACGTAGTCTAATAAGATGTCCCAATAATATGAGAAGCCCAACTAATGGGTGTTGCTTGACATTCTCTAGCCCAAGCCAGAACGCCTGCCTCCTTCAATGAAGGGAAAAATAAAATCCAAAGCCATTATATCATCAAGTGATGATTCTTCAGATGAGGATAAACTGAAAATTGCTGATGAAGGGTAAGAACCCCCCCCACCTTGGTAAATTTTAATGGTTAATAAGTCCTAGTTTGATAGGGGGCAGGAATCCCAGGGTAAATTCTAACTGTGGGAAGCCACAGTAGCTGCTAACCAGCCATCTGGACCCTCTTCTGTGTCTTTGTCTTTAGAGGAAAAACAGAACTGGAGAGCAGATGACTGGCAGTGGTCAGTGTGCTGTCCTCATCAGCTTCAGGCTGGCCTTGTACTCTATGCCTAGCTGTTTTGTAGTGAGAAGAAACCACGACAGACATATCAGCTTAGCTGATATCCTAGATGGCACACTCATCCCTAAGCAAGTGTCATCTGCTGCCCAGCACTGACAGGCCAGCAGCTGCTAAGAGTGGCCTGGACCTGGCCTTGTGGAGATGAGGAACTTAGTGTCCATTTCTTCCCCTGCTGGAGACACACCTCTGCCTTCCTTGGTGGACTTAGCTTATCCACCCTCAGCTCATAGCCTTGATGACATGACTCCTGACCGTGCTTGCATGTGTGTTTCCCTCTTTCAGATCGAGACACAAGGAGCCTTTCTTTAATATGTAGGATGCTTTCCCTTCTCCCTTACCCTTCCCAGTCTGAGTCTTGTTGGAATGTGTCATGGAAACCAAAACTGCTCAGCACAAGTCCGAGGCAGCCTCTCTCAGTGCTTCTGACATATTGAAGCAAGAGGCCAATATCCTCAGCTGCTGCTACCTCCCTTTCCCTGACACATATCAACCAACAGTGAAGGAAGCTGGCTTCCTGTCTAATAACCTCGTCCTTGTGAAGACCTGGTACCTTCACAAACCTGAGAACAGCACTGAGGTCACTCTTCTTCAGGTGTCTGTTGACATGGATGTTTTAGGACAGAAGTGTCCTGCTGTTCCAGTCTTAGGACTTCTGAGTCTCAGCCACCATCAGGGAGTCCATATTTTACTTTTTTTGTTTTGTTTTGTTTTGTTTTTTCAAGACAGGGTTTCTCTGTATAGCCCTGGCTGTCCTGAAACTCACTCTGTAGACCAGGCTGGCCCCGAACTCAGAAATGTACCTGTCTCTGCCTCCTGAGTGCTGGGATTAAAGGCATGCGCCACCACTGCCCAGACACATTTTAGCTTTGTGCCTAGGATTCCCCACTCTGCCCTTTTGAGTTTGAAATTGAAAAATGCCTGCTAAACAGAACCTAACACTCACTGCTCATGCGCAGACTGGCTGCCGGTCACTGTGTGCTCCCTCATTGTTGATCTCAGTTTACAATGAAGTGTCCATGTTTACAGAATAGGACACAAAACAGGTACCACAGGCCCCAGCTCCTGTGTAACCCACAAAGGCTGACCCAGAACAGAAAGTGCAGTTGGCTGTCCTAGTGTCTCATCCACACCTCTCTCTTCCAGACATCCCAGGAATAGCAACAGCGATTCTGATGATGACGAGAGGCCCAACAGACAAGCCTCATCTGAGAGCGACTCAGATGACAACCAGAACAAGTCTGGCAGCGAGGCAGGCAGCCCTCGGAGGTCGGGTAGACAGGAGTCGGATGAGGATTCCGACAGTGACCAGCCGTCCAGGAAGAGAAGGCGCTCCGGCTCTGAGCAGTCGGACAATGAATCTGTGCAGTCAGGGAGAAGCCCCTCCGGAGCTTCTGAGAACGAGAACGATTCTCGCCCAGTTTCTCCAAGTGCAGAATCGGACCACGAATCAGAGCAGGGCTCTGACAACGAGGGTTCTGGCCAAGGCTCTGGAAATGAATCAGAACCAGAGGGCTCAAACAACGAGGCCTCAGACCGAGGCTCAGAACATGGGTCAGATGATAGCGACTAGGTTTATTTCATCAAAGACTCCATGGGGTGGGAGGAGCTTTATAATATATAAAAGCTGTGATAAGAAACCTTGCAGGTGGTTAGTCATTTGTGAACTTTTCCTTAAGGCAGTTTTTTTTCTACTTGTATATTTACTAACTTCCAAGAGACATTTCCTGTGCTGGAGAGTCCAGTGTCCCGAACTGAAGCAGTGAGACTCCTGCATTGTGGTGCAGCTCCACCTGCCATATGTGAAAACTGCAGTGATAACACAGATGCTAAAGCATTCCCAAGGCTTGCAAGGCAGGCTAGCCCCTCCCCTCTCCTCTCCTCTCTGGTAGGCAGCATGCTGCTATGTACGGTTTCTGTTGCAAACTTGTACCGAATGTTGCAGAAGCCGAGATACATGCCTTTGTTCCCTTTTGAGTTGAGACTGAGTTTTATCTCCAGAGGAAGAGATGTCCCTGTACTGAACTCTGTTGGAAGGTGTTTACAATGTGGGGTTGCAGCCATGAGCAGAGTGCAAACACTGGGGAGGATAAGGTGCGGAAAGTGCTTTCCTGGTGTCAGAGTGGGAAGACCTCCCCAGCCACTTAATAAACCCTTTACCAACCATGCGAGTACCTATGTGTCCTCCTTTTTTTTTTTTTTTTTTTTTTTTTTTGGCTCAATAACATATATTTAAATATATTAAGCAAAACATTGGGAAGCTATCCAAACCAAAGGCAGTTTCATCAAGGCTTTTGTAATTCATGGCAGATTTCTGGAGGCTTTTTTTTTTTAATATACTAAAAGGTTATAGTTCTGTTTATTTATTTATTTTATGTATATGAGTACACTGTAGCTGTCTTCAGACACACCAGAACAGGGCATCAGATTCCATTACAGATGGTTTGAGCCACCATGTAGTTGCTGGGAACTGAACTCAGAACTTCTGGAACAGCAATCAGTGCTCTTAACCACTGAGCCATCTCTCCAGCCCAGCTATGGATTTTTTGTTGTTTTTGTTTTGTTTTTTTGAGGCAAGGTCTCTACATAGTCCTGGCTGTTCTGGAACTCAGTATGAAGATTAGGCTGGCCTTGAAGTCACAAAGATCTGCCTTTCATGTCCTGAGATTAAAGGCATGTGCCACACCGATTTTTAATAAGTAATTATTTTTGTAACCATTATCAAAAGTCTGTAGCAAGCCGGGCAGTGGTGGCACATGCCTTTAATCCCAGCACTTGGGAAGCAGAGGCAGAGGCAGGTGGATCTCTGAGTTTGAGGCCAGCTTGGTCTATAGAGTGAGTTCCAGGACAGCCAGGGCTACGCAGGGAAACCCTGTCTACAAACAAAAGTCTTTAGTAATCAAGTATTATTAAGTGTACCTTAAAACAGTGAACTGAGGATACAGAGGTAAATTGCCCCCTTCCAAAACACTCCATGAATACAAGTTTGTCCCTATGGAGTAAAGTGGAATGTAGTGTCTGCAGATGGGACACCAAGGAGAAAGCAGACCAGGCAAGATTTCTTCAAACAGGAGACTCCAAGGTGCTGGGCAGCCCTGCTTCATGGAGGACCTCTGAGGTGCTGCAGAGGCAAGGCCAGTGACTAAGGGAGCCAGTGGCTCCGGGGAAACTCAGAAGCCTGAGATTTGGGTCTGCTGGATGGGTACAGGTCACACAGCTAATTCTATGACTTGTATGTGAGAAGGCAGGGTTCTCATCACTTCTGTCTGCACTTCCCAGAACACTAGTACTGCTCAGACCTGTCCCCAAGTGACAAGAATCCATTCCCTCTACTACAGGTGATAAAGAGCCCATTGGAAGGTGGGCTCTGGGAAAGCCAGAGGTAACAAACATGTAGTGTGGTTTCTGTTAAGGTCAGTTTTATTCTAAATGGCTTATTCCATTCTAGGATGTTCCTTGCTCTAGGAGACTCCATTGTATAAACAACTTTTTAAAAAATGTATGTGTGCCTGTGTGTACATAGGGGTACCACATGCATACAGATGCCTTCGAAGGCCGGAAGAGGACGTGGAGCCTCTGAACTGGAGTTAGAGGTTGTGAGCTACCTGGTGTGAGTGCAGGAAACTGAATTACAGTCTTCTGGAAAAGCAGCAAACACTTAGAAATGCTGAGCCGTTTCTCCCCTTCTTTATAAACAGTTTTTTACTCCATTTTGAGGGAGAGATGGCAGCAGCTTCTGATAGACCTAGAAGTACCATCTGACAGGCTGAGAATAGAAAGGGTGCCACCCTGTATGTGAGTTGGGGTGAAGTAAGACTGTAGGGGCATATGTAAGTATTAAAATCACATCAGGAGATAGAGGCAGGTGGATCTCTGACCAGAAGAGCTACATGGCAAAACCCTGTCTCACAGAAATTCAGGACAACCAGGTGCAATACTATATTGGACACATTGACCAAGGAAAGAGTATAACTGTCTTACCAGGTCCCGGTAAGTGACAGCATGGTCTCACATCAGCCTATTGTCTGATACCTGGAGCTTCAGCTAGCCTCAGTCCCCAGCTGTTTACAAGGCCTACTTGGCTGCCGCCTGTTCCGTTTACCCCTCTGGACCTGGACTTGGTCACCTGCTTCCTGCTCCTGACCCATATCCTGCTTCGGACAGGTTTACTCTCTCACCAAGCAGCTGTACTTCGCAGCTTTGTTCACAGACCTGATTCCAGCAGCTCCCTCCAGGCACTCTCTGGATCATTTTTCCCGCAGTCTTCCAGTCCTTTTTCAATGCCTTTCAAACTCTGCTATGGTCTATCTATATCTATCTATTCATACATATCTATTCTATAACCCTTATATAGAATGGGTGTTTTGAATAAGAAGGGCCCCCAGAGGCTCGTATATTTGAATGCTTGATCCACAGTTGCTAGAACTGTTTGAGAAGGATTAGGAGGTGTGACACTGTTGAGGGAGGTGTCACTGAGGGTGGGTTTTGAGTTTTGAAAGCCCACACCATTGTTGCTGTCTCTCCTCTCTCTGTTTGTCTCTCTCTGTGTCTTTCTTTCTCTGCCTCTCTCTCTCCCTCTCCAGCTCTCTTTCTCCCCTCCACCCCTTGTGCTTGTGGATCAAATATAAGCTCTCAACTACTGCTTGAGTGCCATGTTTGCCTGCCTACTGCCACCCTTCCCACCATGATGGTCATGGACTTGTCCTCTGGAACTGTAAGCCCCCAAATAAAATGCTTTCTATAAATTTCCTAAGTCATGAAGTTTTATAGCAATAGAAAAGAACCAAAGACAATATACAGATATTTAGATACATTTCCTGTGTTGTGTGCGATGTGAGCACTAATAATATAGATTATTGCCATCACTTAAACACTGAACTTTGTGAACTTATTGTCACTCAATGAATTCTGACATTGTGTTCCTGTGTGTCTAGCCTAGTGTATTCACGTTTCTGTGGTGATCTGGCCTCAGAGGTGCCTGTAACACCCCGTCTGCTTTTTGTTGAATTAGCCTGTTTCTGTGTCCTCAGACTCCCAGAACAGCAATGTTCTCATAGTGCTGGCTACACTGTCTGCCTCAGAAGACGCTGTGAGGTTTCCTCAGGAAGGCACAGCTTCCTTCAGTGCCTGGACAATCAAATCACTCCAGAGTGATCCAGACTGGGAGAGCCCTCTGACAAGGGACCCATGACTGATTTAACTGGCCCTGCTTGGCTCCTGCTGCCCTCGGGGCCTCACAGCAGCTGGTCTCCATTGCCCTGGGCCTGGGATCCCGCTTACAGGAGCATTAGCTCCACTTCCTTAGTAGGGCGAGCGTCACCAGGAGGCTGTGGAGAAGATCCAGTTAGGGGGAAGCCCAGACCTGGGCGTTGAGGATGTAACTCTGTGGTTTGGAGTCTGTAGTGCATGAAGGCAAGGTTTGAGCCCCTGGAGTCCAGTATTAGTCCCCAGTGTTCAAAAGCTATGTGACCTCGGGCATGTCCAGCTGAGTTCCTGGCCCATCTGAAACAAACCATTTCTTAAACAGTGGGATCTGAGAAATCCTCATTTGAGGAAATGATTTTTTTGTCTTTGTTGATCAGTCAGAATTAGACCAGGCACAACCATAAAACTAGATCTTCTGGGCTGGAAAATACATTTTGTTGCCATTTATGCAAGAAAAAAACATTTTATTCTGAACTCAAAACCTTAACTACCTCCCCAAGTTAGTATTGTCAATGTCGTAAGCAGGCAGCTCTTTCACAACAGCAAAGGGATGCACTGAGGACACATGGGATGATTCTAAGCAGACTAAGTGGTGAAGATGTAAATTCCCAGAAAAATCATATGAATGCATGCTCCTATGCCTTGTGCCTCACTTGTCTGGACAATGGGCTGAGTTCAGACACCCTTTCATAGATTACTCTTTTGAAACTCCTTCCTTCCACCCACTCTTTGTGCCATTCAGTCCTCTGAGCAAAATGGCCGCCATCTTCCTCAGATGAGCTGTGCCTGCTTGCACTAGTCTGTCAGTATTGGCCCTATAAACTGTTAACAAGCTTCATAGAGAGGCAGTGGAGAGGGCCATCAGACCCTCACTGGAGATTCCTACTGCTCCTTTCAGCCATCTGGAGGCAGTTCTGCCCTAACTGTGCATGGCCTCAGGGGCTTGGGAGCTGCTGGGGTAAATAGGCTGTGGAAAGTCAGCTGAACGGGGCACCACGCTATGAGGAAACCATCAATCCAAGCTGAGGAAAGTCTTTTGGGTAAGACTGCTTTGGGGACGCCATGCTCCTGCCATTAGCACCTCCTCCATGCTCTGTCAGTGAACTGGTTACTTTCCCAAAGTACTTTGTCCTTAGGACCTGAGGAGGAGTTCGTAGATGTTGTTGTTCACTCTCCAGGGAACGCCAGTGCTCATTGAGAAAACTATTTGTAATCTAATGCAGTTGAAGTGCTTGAGATGTTTTAAAGTAATTGAAAATGGTATTTACTATTTCAGTTCTAAAATTTCATAGATATAGATAAATACACTACAGTCTTACCTATAAATATATTATTTGGCTCCTGTTTGATTTTCTTCTACTTTGTAGAAATGTTTCTGGCTAGCATTTTCTATTTTTAAATAATAATTATTGGGAAAGGCTTCAACTTGGAGGTAACCAAAAAAAATCTTTAATCTTAATTATGTATCTATTTTGGGTGCTTGTGTTTACTGAAGCTGATCCAACCTCACCACTGCTGTCTCTCCAGGGACTATTCTCTATTTGGTCCTGAAAGCCACAATTAACTAATGACTGAACACTGGGTAGGCTCGAGGCTTCCAGAAACCAGATTTTCAGACCTTTAATTGCTGAATTGATCTCACCTTCTCATCCAACTTGTTTTTCAAACATCTTTAAACCAATAAGGCTTTTTCATGGCACACAAAGCCTGCGTAAAGAAGTCCACAGACTACTGGGTGAAGGTGATGAATGCCTTTGATCCCAGCACTCCAGAGTCAGAGACAGGTGGGAGCTCTTGAGTTCGAAGCCAACCTGGTCTACTGAGCTAGTTCCAGGACAGTGATGGCTACACACACACACACACCTTGTCATGAAAAACAAACAAACAAAAACCCAAAACAACCAAAGAAAGAAAAAAGATTGGCAGACAAGTTGTGAAAATGCTGAATTCTATAGTCCTGTGACAATTTGCAAAACTTTTGGTGTTTAACAAGCGCTTGAATGGATTGTACCAGGAGTGGAGTTGCCCTCGTGGGAGTTCTGTAAGAGGAAAGTGGGGCTCAATTAGAAGACCCCGTATTGCCAGGTGGAGTGGCATAGGGTACACTCCTGAGCTAAGGCAGAAGGATCTCTGTGAGTTTAAGGCCAGCCAGGGCTATATATAGTGGGATCTAGATGAGCCTGGGGTACCTAGTGAGACTCTATCTCAAAACAAAACAAAACAAAACCAGCCTTCCTGGACAAATAAGGCCTAGGGCTGAATGTATGATACAAACTTCAAAGCAGCTCCATCTGCCCTACTCTGGAGGTGTCCTTAATGTTTTTAAGATATATTTTATTCTAAACCTGTATATGTGCCTGTATCTCTGTGAGGTATGTGGTATACATGAGCGCAAACACCTGTAAGGGCCAGAGATATCGGATACCCTGGAGCTGGAGTTACAAGCTGTTGCAAGCCACCCAACACAGGTGGGTGCTGGAAAACAAACTCAGGTCCTCTGGGAAAACAACAATCACTCTTTTTGTTTGTTTGTTTTGTTTTTTGAGACAGGGTTTCTCTGTGTAGCCCTGGCTGTCCTGGAACTCACTCTGTAAACCAAGCTGGCCTTGAACTCAGAAATCCACCTGCCTCTGCCTCCCAAGTGCTGGGATTAAAGGTGTGCGCCACCACTGTCCGGCCAACAATCACTCTTAATCACTGAGCCATGTTTTCAGCCCCTGTACTGTCTTTGAAAAGTGTTTTATATCATTTACTTGTGGGGAAGAAGGAGTGATGTGTATGCCATAGCACACATGTGGAGGACAGAGGAAAACGTGTGGGAGGTTGCTCTCTCGATCCACCATGTGGGGCCTGGGAATTGAATTCCCATCACCAGGCTTGATGGTAGATATCCTGCCCTATTGAACCATCTCACACACACACACACACACACACACATATGCAGGCATATATACCACACACACAGATACACAGACACACTTACACAGGCACACACACACACAAACATACATATACACACACTGCACAGATACACACACACACATGCTCTCTTAATTGCACTGTTCTCATTTCTCAAAGAATTGGAGGTGGAGGTTACTTGTGTGCCATAGAACACATGTACAGGTCAGAGGACAACTTGCAGGAGTTGGGTCTCTGCCTCTACCCTATAAGTCCCTAACCTGAGACTAGGTCATCTTGGTGGCAAGCACCTTTACCACCTCACCCTCCCTCCCACAGCAGACTTCTGTAATTAGGATATAAACTTAAAACTGACTCTCTTGGGCTCCTGCAGGGTTATAACTTGGACACTGGTCAGTCTTGGGATATTGAAGAAACTGTAGTATGTGGGGCTCACATACCTGTCTGGAAAAAACAAAAACAAAACAAAACAAAAAACCCAAAAAAACCAAGACTTAGCAGTGTATTTGAAGTAAACTCCAGTATTTTTGAGACAGAGGTTTCTCTGTGTAGTTCTGGTTGTCCTGGAACTCGCTCTGTAGACCAAGGGGAATTAATTCATAGAGATCTGTCTGCCTCTGCCTCCTGAGTGCTGGGATTAAAGGCATGCGCCATCACTGCCTGGGATAATTGAACTGCTGAATTAGAAGAAAATATGGGTGTTAGAGTTATTCAAACTTTTAGTCCAGGCTCCTGGCAGACATGGCTTTTAAACAGCTGAGCCTTCCTACTTTCTGAACTGGGATAAGTGATATCTCCATCTCAGGGCTTGAAACGTTCTTTTTCCTGCCTGATTTCTTTCTTTCCTTTCTTCCTTTTTTTCTTTTGTTGTTGTTGTTATTCAAGACAGGGTTTCTCTGTGTAGTCCTGGCTGTCCTGGAAGACCAGGCTGGCCTCAAACTCAGAAATTCACCTAGCTCTGCCTCTCAAGTGCTGGGATTAAAGCCCACTGCCCGGCTCCTCCCTGATTTTAGAAGAGCTGTTTGTGGTCAACTCCTGATCCCGGCACTCTTGGTTTGTTTACGCCAGTGGTTCTCAATTGTGGGTCAGGACCCCTTTGGTAACCCTCCATTATGATTCTTAACAGGAGTAAAATGGTTGGGAGCCATCACACACGGAACTAACTGTATTAAAGGGTCCCAGCATTACCACTGGTCTCTGCTCTAACCATTGCATCCAATTGTGTGAAGCAGCTCTGGAGTTCTAGGGAGGTAGGAGATGGGAGTGAGCTAGAAGGCATGGTCCTTGAGGGTGCTGTGCTGGGCAAGAGCAGGTGTAACAGGCTCCCAGGGCTGCAGTAACCAGGTGTCTTCAAAGCAAAGCAATGTTTTTCTCTAGAGGAAGAGGCACTTTTCTTCTAATGTTGCCTGTGATCTTGGGCATCTCTACATGGCTACTGGCATCCTTAGCTCTGCTTCCATCATCAGGTGACATTGTGTTTCTTCTCTTTTTGTAAGGACACCACCACAGAGGACTACTGGCCATCCTCAGGACTTCATCTGATTTGGCCACATTCAGGCCTTTAGAGTTGGGGATACAATGCAGCCCATCATAGGGGCAGTCCGGGCTAAGTATGCAGTACTCCATCCAGGTCTCAGGATCCAACCCTGAGGTGACTTTAGCTCCAGTCACACAAGTCCAGTGCATAAGTTTCTTTTCTGTTGCTGTGAAAAAAGCTCATGACCATACATGTCAATGTTCAAGAGTTTATTTTGGCTTATGGTTGTAGAGGAGTCCATATGGGTGAGGAAGAAATGGCAGCAGTCAGTGGCCAGAGCAGGGAGCTGGCTGATGTAATTTCTGCTGCACATAGGAAACAGTGGGTGAGCTTATAAGCCTTCAAGTCCTGCCCCCAACCCCAGTGATATAATTACCCCCAGCAAGGATCCACTTTCTAGAGATTTCCTAACCTCTCCAAATAGTACAATCAACTGGGAGACCAAGTATGCAGATACATGTACATGTACGGGGACACTGCCTATTCAAACCACCAGTAACTTTTGTTAAGGAGACCAAAATAGCTAATAAGCTATTTATGGAGGGAAGGATTTATTTTGGGATACAGTTCAAGAGCATGTAGCCCATGATGGTAGGGAAGCCATGATGACAGCAGTGTGGTCACTGGTCACATAGTACTCACAATCAGGAAGCAGAGAGAGACAAGTGCTGGAAACCTCTTCATCCATTCTTCTGTTAAGAAACCCCAATAAGCTTGGAGAGATGGCTCAGTGGTTTAAGAGCACTGACTGTTCTTCCAGAGGTCCGCAGTTCAATTCCCAGCAACCACATGGTGACTCACAACCTTAACAATGGGATCTGATACCTCTTCTGGTGTGTCTGAGTACAGTGACAATATCCTCATATACATCAAATAAGTAAGTCATTAAAAAGAAATCCCAATAAACTAGACTTGGATAAAATTTTGTCAGTCATCCAGGTTCTCTCTGGGGTGCATAGACATTTGTTCACATCATTTCCATTCTAGTAAAAGTTACACAGGAGTGCTTAACCAGTATATAGTCACATGTGATAGGACCAGGTACAGAAAAAGGGAAAATAGAAAGGGGCTGGTAGCATGGCACTCACTGCTCAAGCCAGATGATCTGAATTCCAAGAACCAGTTTTAAAAGCCAGCTGTGGTGTCTCATGTCTGTAATTCCAGCATTCCTACAATGAGATGGAAAGTGGAGACAGGAGAATCAAACAGAAACTCACATTGCTATGCTGTAGAACAAGAGAGCTCCTTCCTCATAAATACCATGGAAGAGAATGGACTTCTGAAAAAATAAGTCTCAATACCCTGCCCCACCTCCCCTTCACACACACCTTACAGAATCTTAGAAAGGGCTTGGGCTGGAGGGTGGCTCAGTGGTTTAAGAGCACTGACTGCTCTTCCAGAGGTTCTGAGTTCAATTCCCAGCAACATGGTGGCTCACAACCATCTGTAATGGGGTCTGATGCCTTCTTCTGGTGTCTGAAGAGAGCAATGGTGTACTCATATACATATTTTTAAAAAAGGAAAAAAAAGGGGGGGGGGTTCATTCCACAGGCATGAAGTTTCTCTGGATGTGATAGTTAACCTTCCTTGCCAACTTGATTAAATTTGTAAATAAGTAAACTGAAGACCCACTTGAAAGTGGTGGCATCATCCTTGAGCTGGTGGAGTGCTCAGACTGAATAGAGGAAGCAGTTAACTTGAATCACAATGCAAGATTTCATTGAACGTGCCACTTTAAGAGCCTCTGGTTTGGGAACTTTGTAAACGTCTTATACAAGGTATATGACTCATCCAAGTCTCAGTTTCCTCATCAGTAAATTAAAGAAGGCATAGTACCTGAGATTAGATGGATGAATCATAGTATGTCTACTCTGATCTGACATACTAAATGCTCAGTGTTGCCTATGTTGACTAGAATAACCAAATTTTGCTTTTAGTGAATAGTATCCCTGATAAATAACTCTCTGAGCACAGCCCGTTTCACTTTGAATAGTTGGATTGGTTCTACCATCCATCTCTCTCCTGCTTCAGACCACCTTTCTCTGCTGGACCACCCTGACCTTGTTTAACATCCATCTGCATTTCAGGGGCTGTGGTTTTAGCTCCCTTGTCTGAAGGTTCTTCCTGTAGGCTTGATTCCCTCCTGAAATTCATCTCCCCCAAACATGGGATTCTCAACACCCTGTTCTCCCTTATCCTTACTTTTTGCTACCCATAAATGTTCCTGTTGACCAGAATGTATTCCAGATGTTTGTTCGGCAGCCCTTAAGGCGTCACTACTTCTGAGCCATATTGAATCCTTCACAGTCCGTGGGGCAAAATTCTCACTTATCGCTCCCTTCAGTGTGTCCACCAAGTCTTTTTGGATGAAGGACAAACATCCTTATATCTTGTCTACCAATGTCCAATCAGGAGGCTGGGGTCTAGCAGAGGGTTCTAGGAACACTCTTGGAGGGCAGATGGTTTTTTGTCCTGTTTTTCTGACCCAGTTCCAAGAAATGTGGGGGTGAAGTCCATATGACTCCAAGTTCAGTGCTATTCTGCTCCACTGTCTTTCTGGACCAGGACTCTTGTCAGGCTGGGGTAAGAGCTTTGTAATATCCTGGTTTACCTTAACATTGAGAGCTACAGCTAGCTGATCCACAACACCCACCTCAAGGATTTGGAGTTTACCCATGCCGTGAGCAGTCCTCGAGACTGCTTTCAAGGTACTCATTTTCCAATGTGTGTATATAAAATTATATAGTAATTATTTAATGTAGAAGATAGTATATGATATATATTACATACAAAACAACCACCGCACTGTGAAGGCCAAATAATGGGTTGGAGGCATTGTGCAATGCAATGCTAGGATCAAGTGGTGTAACAAATGAAGAAAAACCCAGGTCACTATCCAAGCATTTATTCATTACTAGTTTTTCTAGTGAATGGGGTATACACAGATCATTTCAGTTAGTTCTGTTAGCCCTAACTCAGTTATCATGCAGTCAATCAAGCTTCAGATTCAAAGACAATCTTTTCTCCAGAACATTTTAGATCCTAAACCTAATTTTGAATTGCTCTTAATTTCTATTACTGCAATTCTCTTAAGATTGAAGCTCACAAACTGAAAGTTATCATCAGACTCAGCAGTGGCTGAAGACACATCTACACTATTCCCCTGGGGCTCTGCTTTCACCAAGGGGTGGGGTAAATGGACAGTGGACTAAAGCTAGGCTGAGATGTGGGATGGGCCTCCTCAGCTGTCCACTTCGACTCTTCCCAGTGTCTTCTACTCTACTGCAAAGCAGACCATGGTTCTGCTGGGAGGCAGCAAGAGTTTATCTGTTCCTGCTCTGCTTATTCTGGTCACCAGTAGGAGCTGGGGACACCTGAGAACAGATATTTGACAGGGGACACAGGACTTGACCACCCAGTCTATTTCTGTGGTCTACTGTTCTCTGGATTCCATGTTAAAATACAACTTTTTCTTTTGCAGCAGACTTTGACACAAACATCTCACTGTCCCAGCAGAGAAAGGCTAGTTCTTTGACATTTATATCACACCTGAAGGTTAAAGGGTGAGGGGACCACTGACTATTCCAGGTAAAGTAACTGAATATGCAAGGGCAAGAAAAATGAAAAGCAGCAAGAGGGAGCCAATTTTAGGATGACTTAAAAGTCTGCTGGGTTCTAAACCATGCAGCAGTTTTGTTTTTCAGTTTCTTGTTCTGGCTGTTTTGTTGCGAAGAACAAATGGAGATCAAGGGCTAAACAGGTATCTCAGCAGAGGTTGGTGGAGGAGACAAGCTTATTCCTTAGGTGCTTAGAAAGCAGAGCCAAAGAGTTGATTGACACAAGGTCTGTAATAGTAAAGGTCAGATTAAGTTGACGGTTTGCATTAGATTGATAGGGAACAGTCCTGAGGTGAAAAAAAAATTAATGCTTGAATTAAGGGGTGTTACAGGCTCAATCACTACTAATTAAGACTATGAAATTAAAAATTTCCCAAGTTCTTAAACGGAGATAAATCCATACCTCAAAACCAAATGAGTTCTCCATTACTTTGCAGATACTATTTGAAGTCATGTACAACTACATCAAGTATCACAATGTTTATTGATAGATACAAGTATATAAAATCAGGGCATGAACATGACTTGATAAATTAAGTAGACTTAATTTCAATACTATAATAAGAGGGACCAATTCAAATTCTCACCATTTGTTTCACACCCACAAAAACCACTTCAAGGGCATTAATGATCTCTCAAACTGATCAGTTTTGTGCAAGTAAACCATGTTTCTTTTAAAAAGACTTGTGCACTTGCCCAGGCTCAAGGATTTTAAAATCTAGCACATAAAGCCCATTACTAGAGGTAGAAATACAGGCAATATACTATTACGGCAACAACCATCAATTACAGTTAAGAATTTTTCTGTAACAACCAAATGGATAATCAAATATTGCAACAACTCAAGTATTACTGAGCAAAGTGCATCTCTACAGTATTCAGTGTTGCTATTCAGTTTTCTAACTTAAAACAGCCTATGGTAACTGGCAGCAAAGAAGGTCCTTGCAATAGACTGCCTCTGCTTGAGAACTTAGGATGTAATTATTGCATGCTGCTAATATTCTATCTAAACATTAAGGATACTCCTAAAGTATTTGATGGTAGACTATGATTAAGACATCACACTACAAAAACCTTATGCAGAAGGAACCTTACTGACGTGCTTCTGCTTTAAATATTGTGAAAAAACGTTACAGCGGAATGAATTTTCGCAGTGGTTAGGTCAAATGCAGTTACATCATAGCAACAGTATGTTTTGCACAATTTAAGGCTTTGGCTGGTTCTTTAGTCAGCTTCTTCCTCTGATTCTTCTTCTTCAGCAGTTTCTAGCCAGGTTAGCCACTGATTCACCTGTAAATTAAATTTATCATTTAGTAAAAATTAAGTTTTGGTTAAGGATATATCTAAAAGGAATCAACTTTGGTCTTTATCTATTGAGTCTTTCCCACAGCCTTCTAAAAACCTGTGTACCCTGTGTGCAGGGCCCACGGCAGCCCAAAAGGGCCACTGGGCCCTTGGAAACTGAGAACTACAAGCACTCTGAATTGCTGATAATGTCTCCAGTTGCTTACTAGGCAACAAGATCTCACAGTCCAATCCAGGCTTTCCTTGAATTCATCATGTAACAGAGTACAACTCTAAACCTAGTCTCTGTCCTTCTAACCCAACCCATGCACCACACCTACTTTCAATTAACTAGTCTTACACTTCTGTTTGACAATTCTACAATGACATTTCAGCCTTTCTTATCTAGTCCAAGACAGCAACTCTTCCAAACCAAATGTGATAGGCAAGGATGGCATGCCAGGATGTATACCAGAATTACTTATCAGATTCTCAAAAATAGGAGTAGGAACTAATCCTTAATGATCTTCACGAAGTAGCCTACAAACCTTAGAAACTTTTATAAACCAGGGCTTCCTTAAATCTGATGCTTAGAAAAACTAGTAGAGAAATATCTGA
This sequence comes from Mus caroli, assembly GCF_978045245.1. NCBI lineage: Eukaryota > Metazoa > Chordata > Mammalia > Rodentia > Muridae > Mus > Mus caroli. The sequence goes on along the minus strand of NW_028227263.1, from coordinate 34,955,964 downwards.
ATTGTGGTAAATAAAGAACCTTTAGTACCAGACTGGGATCCTACTATTAAACTCACTCATTTATATACATTCTGGATTATGGAATACTTTGATGTCAAGTTCCACTCTTAGGACTAACTCCAGTGATAACAGAAAACCTAACTAGATGCTTTTTTCACCTAAGGTTTAACTAATCCTTTAACCATGCAAACAGCTCTACCACCAAAATTGTCACCTAATTTAACACCTTTATATCCCACTATTTCATCCTGTAACTTTATCTCATTTTGCTAACTACCTACTTAACTAGAACTTGTATCAGTGCTGACACATTTGGACACATTCAAGTTCGAAAGAGGGCCATTTAAAATACTAACAAGAAAAACAAAAACCAAGCCAAGTTGACAGTCAAAAAAATCTCAACAAAGCACTTACCTGGAACAAAGCCTTGCCTTTTCCTGGAAACTCTTGAGTTATGTCTTCCTTCCAAGCTAAGAAAGCTTCCTCTTCAATGATTTCCATGTCATAGAAATGAACAAAAAATCGAAGTAACATGCCTTAAAACGAAACACAGCATATAATTCATTATTTAACATGCTATTTAGACTGCCTCTCAATCCCCGACTCCTGAACAGTCACCTCACCTTTTGGGAAGCTGCTGTTGTAACAGTGCACCTGCAAAGCATACAGGGCACTGACCTGTAGATCCACATGATCATGAAGAAATTTCTGCATCACTGGCTTAAAAGAGAGCAGCAGCTGTTTTTCCTGCTCTAACTGCTCTTTGGAAGGAGCAGAGGAAGAATCTGTCTCATCGCTGGGTGGGCTGACTTCACTAGAAATGTACTGTAAGAAGCTGAACAGCAAGTTTTTTGTTAGAAACCCAACGGTTGTCTAGCTCAGCACAAGTTGTTATTAGACTTGTGGCCAGTGAACTACTCATCTTACCTGGTCATTAAGATGTTCACAAATCCTTTATCTACATGAAGTTTGGGAGAGATGTTATCTTTAATCCATTTATATATAGTTTGAGGGGATGGATCCAGCTTAATTTGCTTCAATAGTTCCTTCTCCAATTTAAGGAGTGGGAATAAGAAACTCAGTCCCTTTCCTTCCAAAATCTCCAACATTCGATCCTTATTCTGATCAATTTCTGCAAACACAAAGCAATTTCTCATTTTACCAGGTTGACCTTACTTATCTAGACAAACCTTTACAAATGACTTCTTAGCAAACAAAAATCCACACAAGGACCCAAATATCCATTCAATGTTAAGTCAGCTGGCTCTTACCTGGCAGCATTTTCTGCATATTGACCTTGCTTTGTTGAAAAAGTTCGGTTAACCACTCTCGGTCTTGTAATTTAGCTAATTGTTGAAGACAAAGTAAGAAGAGAGGGAAATGGGTGCCACTCTCCAGTGGTTGAGCTAGTTCAGAAATGCTCACCAACTCTGAAATTATAGCACGAGCTGCAAACTGTGCCAAGTAAGACTTCACCAAGGGGATGTCAACCTCCAGTTTGGGGCACTGCTCCAATACATTCAGGAAAGCCTTGTGAAGAAAATCCAAAACAGTTTCATTAATTTTTCAATCTTAAATGGGAAGAAGTTACTTTACCACACTATTGGTAGAATGTTCTACCTGCATAAAGTTGTCACTTGTGGCTATCCCTTCCTGTTTGAGTAAACTGATTAAAGAGCTTGCTTTTTCTTTATCTTCATCACTTCTATCCAGTGACAGGATGATCACTTTGCTTAGCATCTCAGGAAGAAAGTGTTTTGGAGCTCTCATTTCTCTCACACCACTGACAGCGTCGTTGGCATTTCCACTGTTCAGATAGTCAGTCACAACGGCTTCCTAAGAACACAATTCAATTCTCATAAGCATTCCCTACCCTCAAATGTTTTCCAAGTACCAGAGATGATTTATTTATGAGGCTTTCTGAAACTTACGGTCAGTTTAAGTAGTTCTTCCTTTGATGGTGGTGGCTTTTTGCTAGTCTTGGCAGGCTTTTCCTGGATAAGTGGTGGATTCGTTTTGAGACCAAGTTGAGGTGTCTAAAGACAAGAAACACAACGCATGTTTAATCAAAATGAAACAAACCAAAAATATCAGCACCACCATGAAGCAGAGGGAAGGAAACACTTGAGTCCTCACCCACCTTCAGGGACACTGAGAAATGTACTACACTTTGGGGGCCCATACCTGTCCCAGAGGCGGTGTTTGAGTGCGTGGTGGCTGTGCACTGGGAGGAATCATAGTTATCTGGGGCTGAAGCTTTGGCACCTGATTTTTATTCATTAGAAACGACTGAGCAGGCCTCAAACTAATCTAAAATTTAAAACAAATCAACATACAACCAAGTTAACAGAACTAATGAACATAACTATTAACACTTTCAATACCCCACAACTAATTCTATACAAATCTATTATGGCAGTGATATAATTCTCCAAAAACTAAGTTATTTCATGTCACATAATGAATTTAACTTATGGGAAAAATACCTGGTTTAAAGAGTAAGATACTGAAATTAAAAAAAAAAAAAAAAAAAAAAAAAACCAACACTTTACAAACCTTATGCTTGTACCGTTCAAGTCTCCCAATATCAGCAATGCAGATAAACCCTTTATTCTACTTAATATCTTTACCATTTTCTCATGATAACTATTTAAATAACTTAGAAACTTGCCCTCATATCTCATAATCTTCGCTCATAGGACGCTGGACATCCAGAGAGAGAAAAAGCAGAGAAAAGTAGAAAAGAAGTTGAAGACATAGAGTAGAGGGGAGAATAAAAGGAAAAAGAATTCCAGCTTTAAGTCCTCTTTCGCGTCTTTTTATAATCATCGGGCAAGAGACTTCTGCACTGACAAACTACTGCATAGAAGTAATGTAGGCAAATGTACCTCATCTGCATTAAGCTGTCCTTTCTTAGAAAACCGAGGTGGCATATCCTTCGACTGTCCTTGTAGCTGGGATAAGAGTCCCTGACTCTGGTTATGGTAGAGCTGGCTTAGCCCCTATATTTCAGAAAGGGAGAAAGAAAGTCTAGATAAAAATTATGGTAATCAAGTACCAAAGGGATGATGAGCCAAGCCATTGCTTTGCCCAGAAAAGGTGAAACAGGGAAGAATATCTAACCTATCTGTTAAATAAAGTGATGTGATTTTACTAATCTTAAGGATAAGCATCTTACTCAATTTCAAACAACTGTCAAATGGAAATATGCTAAGGAAAAAAAAAAAGCTTAAGAACTCAGCTTCATTTAAAAACAATAAAGGGAAAAGGTATTAGATCTAAGGCTGGCCCTAACACTATCAATATCTTACCTGGCTTTTCATAAACTTGCCCCCCATCTCTCCAAACTGCGATTGCGTGGGAGGCATGATGTGCCCCCCATGGCCATTGAAGAGCTGATTTGAACGATGACGTCCCATTGTGGGTGAAAATCTATCCTGGATAACTCCTGGACCAGTACCAATTCCACTACCTTAAAACACAGACAATTCTTAGAAATTCACTAAAATATTAACTTTTGGTTTATCCAAAACACTGCTGCTTTAAAAATTACCTGGCATTTGCCCAAACATATCAGCAAGTCCCCCAAGTGGGTCCCTATCCATTTTCATCCTTGGCGGCATGAACGGTCCCTCCAGGAAGAAGTCATTCCTCCCTTGAGCCATAGGAGCAGGAATAAACACTCCTAGATCCTTTGAGAAGAAAGTGGGTAAGTACTGTCCTTATTAAAATGTAATGCTACCATTCTCCCAAATGTTAAATGTTTGTTTAAGAGTTAACAAAAGGAGGGACAGGAAATCAAAAATCCCTTACTTTTACTGCATCTTGACGGATTTGATTGATCGTCTTTGGTCCATTGTCAAGAAAAGCCTTGCGAGGAACCCAATGGTGCTCTCGCAACTCTACAGTATCCTGTAATTTAAAAAAATATAAATTTTATTTTACCATTCCAACTGAAAAAACTCAAAAACTTTGAACACAGTAAAAACCATCTTACCTGCAGTAGGAAACGAATCCTGGCTGGCAATTCCTTACTTAACATTAAGGAACACATTCTGGCAAAGTACTGATCCATTAAGGACTGATAAAAGAGACAGAAACACACAATTAGATAGACGGCAAATGTGTAAGATGCTTTGGATTATTGCTATACAGGCCAATGACTAGAGTAAATACTAGCGCCTCACAAGACACCACCCTTTACACTGTTCTTAACAAAAACATACCTTGGCTCGTTCATGGTCTAATCGAGGTCCCACTGTCCTCATTATCTGACAGAGGCACTCCAAATCCTCTCCCATATCTTTGAGTTGGACTCTCTTCTTCTTTTCCAAAAGCTACCAAAAGAACATGTTACGATCATTGTTACTCTTGTTTACGTAGTTTTTCCTTTTTAGATTTGGACTGACTCATTTGTAATTCCTAAAGCATGTGAGACAATGCTTTCCTACCAGCTTTCATTGAAGTAACCCTCTAAGAATTTTAACACAGGCAATCTGTTCTATCTCTACTTTATAAAGCACACTACAAACTCTAAGTTATCCCTATTATCAAAATGTGAATAATTGTGACTGCCTTACCCCTAACCCACTACACCTCAAGTCATACGATGCACTTATGAAGGATGGATTCATGAATAAGATCAAGTCATACGATGCACTTATGAAGGATGGATTCATGAATAAGATCAAGTCATACTTACTGTTTTGATGCACTTATGAAGGATAGATTCATGAATAAGATCAAGCTTGCCAAGTTCTCCAATGAATTTGATGTTCCCCAACATCTTGATCTTAGCAATGGCTCTCTGTTCCTCCTCCTCAGGAAGGAGGGGATTTTCACGCTTATCATAGACTGAGGGAAGGGAGGCAAACAAAATAAAGAACACTCAGAACCACTCCTGTAAGTGTTCTGACCTTTACACTTAGGCCATGAAATGTGTGCACGCACACATAAAACCACCCAGTACTATAGCAAATTTAAATTCTTACCATCAACATTTCTGGTTCGGTTTTCAAATTCATCTTGCAATTTGGAAATCAAGAGGCGTCTGAATGTCTATTTGAAAACAAAAAGGATTTGTAAAAAGAAAAAAATTTTCAAATTAATTTCAAAACAAAGAAAACAAAACTGCCACTCACTGTGCTTTGCTTCTGTCCTGGTTGACCCTCTGCTGCTGGGCCATCAAAGTTTGGTGCATCCTCTGCCAATCGCAGACATAGCTGAGCATACAGTGAGCTATACTTTGGCTCTTCTAGGGCTTTGTCCACAATCTACAGAAGTCATTAGAAAACAAACCACCATGAACTAGAAGCTGAAATAGCCTCCCTTTAAACAGTCATACTCTTACATTTCACAAGTTACAATCTCAATTTGGACAACTCAGGAAAAAACAACACTTTTAAGCTTTAAAAATTTACTGTCTGATACAATAGTCTAGATCTCATGTTATATACCTCTTCCCCAATTAGAAATGAACTATAAATCATAAAACAGAGACGTTGGATTTGGGACCCAATTCTGTGGTAGTCATGCAAAATAAGATGCCAGAATTCAGTCTACCATAAAATTCCCCAAACCACTTTTACTTAAGGAAAAAAACTGCCGGGCATGGTGGCCCATGCCTTTAATCCCAGCACCGAGAAGACAGGCGGAATTCTGGGTTCGAGGACAGCCTGGTCTACAGTGAGTTAGTTCCAGGACAGCCAGGGCTACACAGAGTAACCCTTCTCAAAAAAAAAAAAAAAAAAAACCAAAGGAAAACAACTTAACAGCTATTTCTGGACAGCATGGTCAACCAAATGGTTCACCCCCTTGGATCTTGATAGCCATTCTATTTTTATTAGCATCATTACTCAATCATATCCATCGTGTATGTATATGTATCATATACTTATCTCTATCTAAGAACTAATCTCACTATTTAAAGCAATAACTCAGTCAAACTTGGGTCTGTTAAATTTCTCACCCTCTTTTAAGCTAACATCTTAAACTTACCAGCAGTATGACCCCTTTAAGGATGAGTTTAGACTCTACACCCACATTGAGGAGCTCAAGGCATAGCTTGTCAAACTTTTCAGGAGTAAGCTTATTTAGTATGCTAGGGGGAAAACACAAAATGTGACTTAACATTTTTCTTGAATTAAAAAAAAAAAAAAAAGAGCATTTAAAATTTAACTTTTCCTTTACTGTGGTCCTAAACAAGAAAATGTTCCTCCCCCTCCCCAACTTGAGATTTCCATCGTGTATTTTAAAATCATATTATTTTCTGACCCCACCCCCCATATGTTCTCTAATTTATTCCTGAACTTAAGACTTGCCTTGGAGTGTGGCTGATATATCAACTGATACTCCCTGGTGAGGAAGAAAAAAATCCCTCTCCCAGCAACACGTATTTGCTATTAGCTTCTTGGCTAGGAGTAGGGCTTTTGTCTGGCTTGAGCTTATGCAAATCTTGTGCATGGTGTTATAGAAGTGTTCAGTTTTCATCCAGAGATGCTGGAATCACTTCTCAGTTACAACATCTGAATTGTATTTGGGCTTTCCTGCTGTTTCAAGAAACTTCTCTAAATACTCAAGAGCAGTAGGTCTTCATTATATGGAAGTGACCATGAGTTAAGATGGTTATATTACCCATGTCACTGAGTTACACACTAAACCAACAATGGAAATGCCATCATTTCCAACTTGTAGGTTGTAAATAAACCTTGCTGTCAAATACCAATAGGCTACACTTCTGTTTAAGATTCTTTAAAATATTGTTGATATTTGAATCCACTACAATGTAATGGATGCCTAGTGAATCTTGCCAAAATCATGCCTGAATTTTTCAGTACACATACTAGAATATATAGCTCACCTCTACTTCCCTCAGAACAGACTTTGGTACTTACCCTCTTACTTTCCTGAAGATTGCATCATGTCGTTCTTTTTCATTTGCGGAGTTGTTTGCTGCGGAGTTGTCATCTCGTCTAGTGCTTCGTGCAGGAATCCATTTCTGAGCGTTTTGCCCTGGGGTTTTCCCCAGGAACTCGCTAGTTTAATAAAACATTGAAGTGGCTTACAATTATGAAAAAACTTGGAACAAAACACTTACAACAAATGCCACACCACCCTAAAACCGCTAAACAGAGGGGAAAAGGAGCCACCAAACCAAACCTTAGGCTTTACTTTTTCCCCCACAACAAAACAATCCTAAAAATCTTTTTTCAAACAGCATCAGAATTGTCCAGATGGCATCTTAAAACAGACTGGAAGGCCCATTCCCAATTTCTGTTCTAGTAGGTTTGGGGTAGTACCGGAGAATTTCCACTTCTGAATATATATATATTCCCAGGCAATGCCAAAACTGCTGGCCCAGGCACCAAACCTTGAGACTTAATACTAAAATGCTTAACAAGCAAATTCCACACAGACCACTTCACAAATACCCTATAGTAGGGATTGTAATTTTGAAATACCAGCAAACATAAACCAAGAGGATGAAAAGCAGTTTGGAATTATGAATCCACGTCAAGATTACTGATGACTTCCCAAGAATTATCCTGTTAGCATGGAAGTCGTTAATCAAATTGACAGTTTTAATCGTTAATTGTCTTTACAAGTTTTACCATACCTGTTGCCAGCAGTCTTGGGATAGTGCTGAGGTGCACCCCTACTTCCTCCTCCGCCCGAAGAAGCACTATTCAAAAGAAAATTTTTACTATACCAATTATGCCTCACTTGAAAGGGAACCTATTTATATTTTAGAAATTACATAACAAAGTGAACTTTGGCCTAAAAGAAAGTGAACTAGAGGTTAGAGATGGCTCAGACACTGAAAGCAGTTCAGTTCCTAACATCCACATGGCAGCTCACAACTCCAGTCTCAGGGGATCTGATGCCCTCTTCTGATACTGTACACAGAGATGTATGCAGACATATATTCGGACAAAATAATCCCCCACCCCACCCAGGTAATCCATTTACTCTTTATTCTAGAACCACAGCACATTAGTGGGATTTGATAATGACTTTGTTTTTTGAGACAGGGTTTCTTTGTGTAGTCCTGGAACTTACTCTGTAGACCAGACTGGCCTTGAACTCAGAAATTCGACTGCCTCTGCCTCTAAGGTGCTGGGATTAAAAGCGTGCGCCACCACTGCCAGGCTTTTATGACTGGCCCTTTCTGAACACCCCCTCCCATGTTATCTACTACCCACTCCCAAAACCATACCTGAAACGAGAAGCACCCCCTTCTGCAATCGCACTCTCCACTTTGGCGGCTTGACAACGAAGAATCTTCAAAAGAATAATATTAATGGATGGGGTGGGGAGGGGAGGGGATGGTAGAAATGAAAAGCCTGGAAAGAGAGAAAACACCAAAATTAGGTACTGCCATACAGAGCTATAAACTTTCGAGTATAATTTATTTCCGTTCCCAGCACTGCAGCTGGTTGAACTTTCACTGCATTGCAGCCCTCAAAAGACTAAAATAGAACGAAGTCAAAACCCACAAATACACAGTAAAACCTTGTTTAGCCCCCGTGGATTCTCTTAGTATCCAAGGATGCAAAGAACAGCTTTTGTGGGAAAAATAAACGAAAAAAAAAATCGATGCTGCCTAGGAAGCAGCCGTATTATGGGGCCTTTAAAATTAAACAGAAATGCTATCAAGACCGGCGGTGCTACAAGGGAGATGTCTGCGGTACTAAAATGGGTGGCCGGGGTGGTGACAGGCCGGCCAGAGCCTCACTACCCGGTGTTGGGCAGCTTTTTCCTCCGCTCGTCTTTATAACCCCTTCGTTTTACACAGGGCGCGTGTGGAAAGCCGCCGGAAGGCCGGGGCCACAACATGGCAGCAGGCACCTCCGCCCCACTCCGCGCGAACAAAAGAGCAGCGAGTTCCTCCCCCAGGCCCAGGCTGGCTCAGCTTCCGAGCGGCGTCTAGCGAGGGCCCAGGCCTGGGCGGGAGGCGCCCCCTCCGGGCCGGCCCTTTGTTCTCCCGCAGGAAGGCGGCCTCCTGCCCACCCGCCGCCTCCACCATAAATCCCCCGGCTGACAGCGCCTCGGCTGCCACGGCCCACAAAGAGACCGAGCCTCGCTCTTGGCGTCGCCCGAGCGGGACATCCCGCAGTACGGCCACACACCTCCTCCCCGCCGGGAGGCCGGGCTCCGGACTCGTTCGCCTCGCTGGTCCCGCGCCAACGGCCGGGCCCTGCCGCGGGCCGCGTCCCTCCCGCCGAGGCGCGAGGCCTGCCACGCTCGCACGCTGTTCCCGGATCCCACGTGAGGATCCCGGCTGCGCCCGCCACTCGACCGCACGTCAGCCTAGCTCTTCGGTGGGCACAGGAAGGAGCGCGGAGGCCATAGTTTTCTAAGTAGCCCAAAGGCAGAGGAAAGGCCGCCCCGCCCGGCTCCGCCTGCGGCCGCCATTTTGTTCCACTCGACAAGAAGCGGCCAGGGGCGGCGGCCATCTTAGAGGGCTCCGCTCGGCGGCGGCGACTCCACTCACCTTCACCGAGAACTCAGCAGCTGCCACCGCAGCTGCCTCCTCTGGATCCGGTCGTCGGGGACGGGGAAGGGAGGGGGAAGGGGAACGGAAAACAAAAAAGGGGGAGGGAAGGGGGAGGAAGGAGACGCGGCCGGCTTGAAAGTCTCAGCTCAGAGGAGTAGCTGCTGCAGCCGCCACCTGGTACCCGCCGCCACCTCCATAGAGCTCCGGCTCGCTGCTGGCGCTGAGGCGTGTCTGAAGCCCAACTTATCACTCTGAGGCGGCCGACCCACCAGAGCCTCCCCGAGTGGCTCCTTCGCTATCCAATCAGCAGCCGGGCTTCCGTCCGCTACCAATCCGCGCAGGGCGGCGGGGAGGAGCCAGCGGGCAAGCTCGGTTTCGGCGCAGCCTCGCCGCAGTGCGCAAAGCCATATTCGCGAAGGCTCTGGGGCCAAGCCAGTGGCGTAAGGGCGGCGGGCCGGCGCGTTGCGGGACTCTTGCGTAGCGCCGGGAGCCCCGTGAGTGTGCGTCGCCGGGCCGCCTGCTCTTCCCGGGCCGGCGCTTTGTTCCGGAGTCCCAGCCTCATGCTTGCCTAGAAGAACCTTTTCCTCGCCTCTCCTCCCTGACCCGCCCGGGTCTGGCGTCCCGAGGGCTCGGCGTGGCCTCGCGGCCTGGCCTCGGTCTGGCGTCTGGGAGCTTTGCTGAAGAGAGGGACGTGTGCCCATCGAGAGGAATGCGTTCTGTTTGTTGGTCCTCCATCTGCAGAGTAACGAGAAAAGGATCAAAGGAAGGGCTTTGTACCCCAGGCTAGAGGCAGCTTTAACTCAAATGCTCGGCCTGCTGTCACCGAGCTTGACCCAGACAGAATATACTAGGCAGGCTTGAAAAGTGTTTGCAGAGCGCGGGCATTTGGAAATTGCAAAGTCATTTTTTAAGTTTTTCCTTCATTTTTAACAAATATTAAAGACGGGCAGCGCAGTGTTTTCATTTTATTTAAGGGCTATATAGGAAAATGAAGCATTTCAAACTAATACTTCCAGGTGGTATTTTAAAAGATGGGTTATGTATGTATGCCACTGTATGCGACATTTTAGCTTTCCAAAAATGAAGGTATGTAAACGAGAAATGTCCCATCTCTGTTAAGCATGCATTTTTTTTTTTTTTTAAATAAAAGGGGTTACTAAACTAAAGCACGTGTGTTTTCAACAGTCATGGTTTGGAATTCATTCCCAAGAGCTGGGTTTTCAAAGACCCAAACGTAATTTGACATGTCTTGGTGTTGAAAGCCCTAGTTCTTAAATAGAATTTTCAGCAGACAATTGTACTTTCCTTAGTATTTAAGTCTGATAAGTGTGGCTTTGAAGGTTTATAGTTCTAGTAAACTTAGGTCTTTGCCTTAGAATTAATGCTATTAAATAAACTTTCACTTAAACTAAAAACTGTAAAAACCATTTTTATTTGGGGGGTTAAGTGTAAAAAAGAAAAGCATTTTTTGGGAGAGGGGCATTTTTTTCAATACAAGAGATTTTGCTTTGTATATATAACTTGTACGGCTTTATAACTAGTAGAAATATATGTGATATTTTAGTTTTTCACAAGTGATTTACATTCATTATGATACACTAAAGACATCTGTGTGGTAGAAACACAGTGGTCCAAAAACTCAATACTCACTATACTAGTGTATATGTCAAAGAATAGCCACTTGGTTCTAAAACATGGATATCCTAAATACAAGGAACTAAAATGTAAATATATCCTAATATATTTATATTATACATATATCTAATATAAATAAAACAAAAACTAAAATATAAAGTCTTAAAAACAGGATCTTGAATTTAAAAAATGTTAAAAGGGACAGCAAGGTGGTGCTGCTGGTAATGAACAACACCACGAGCTGCCAAGCCTCATGACTGAGCTCAATCTCCAGTTCCACATGGAATAAAGAGAGAAGGCTCACACACACACACATTTTAAAAAGGGCTTTTTCAAGCTTTGTTAATTGCAAAACTCAGCTATGAATTTTCTATGCAGGTATGTGAGGTGCTGACTGACAGGGAGTAAAACCAAGAAGAAATTAAAAAAAAAAAAAAAAAAAAAGCTGGGCGTGGTGGCACTCGGGAAGCAGAGGCAGGCGGATTTCTGAGTTCGAGGCCAGCCTGGTCTACAAAGTGAGTTCAGGACAGCCAGGGCTACACAGAGAAACCCTGTCTCAAAAAAACAAAACAAAACAAAAAGATGGAAATAAACATAGATTTAAAAATCTACTTTTCAGTCATAGATATAAACATTCACAAATTTAAAGTTTCTATCATATTTTAGATGTGTAAAACTTCAAATAATTGGATTTGAAATGTAACCAAACAGCTTTATATGTCTATTTTATTCATTTCTAATTAAGTCTGGAAAACTGCTAAGAGTCTTGACTTAATATATTTTCACATGGTTTTAATCCTGGCAGTACTGTTTTTTGAGCCTCTCACCATGGAGTTCAGGATGGCCTCAACCTTAGTATCTTCCAGCTTCAGCTTCCTAAGTGTTGGTGTTATCTACACCTGGGATTCCTGCACCACCCACCTCACTGGTTACTGTTCTAAGCACACACTGATGTGTCTACTATCATTTCTGCTTAAGGATTCCCTAATCATGTAACTGAAGACCAGGGCTCTCACTTCTGAATTTCTAACAACTTGATCAGAGAAGCAAACTTGTAGCCTTATTTGGTTTGAGCCACAGTAGTTTTAAGCAACTTGACACTGAAATATTAAGAGATTATATACAAGGAAAAGGCTTACATCTTTTGTGAAGTTCTCTAGCCTTTACAGCCAGTTTGTTGTTTTGAAGTCTTCAATAGATTCAGTACATCAGTACTGGATCTTGGGAGTAATTTGTTTGTTCTCTTCTGGTAAGTGGAATAATGACATTTAGAGTTACAGTGATTGAATGAGATTATATATGGAAGGGGCATAGCATAGTCACTGAAATATGCGTTTGAATTGTCCCTCTCAGGCATGTTTTGTGAGCATTTGTTCTCTGGTTAGTGGTACTTTTTGAAGGTTGTGAGCTTTTTGGAGGCTGACAATGACTAGTGAAATAGGTACCTGAGGCAGGCCTTTGTTAGTTATACTTACTCCTGGTGCTGTCCATCTCTTTTCTGCTTCCTGATCTGGTAGCTTCACCTTACACTCTCATTACCTTGAAGAGCTGAAATCTCTGAAATTGTGAGCCAAAATATTTCTTCCCTTTAGTTGTTACTATTACAACAGTAAGAAAATCAATACCGAGATGTTCATGAGTTTATTGGGGGCTGCATATGGCTTGAAAGTGATATGTCATCCAGAGGCTCTTGCATTTGAACACCTGGTCCCAGCTATTGATCCTAGACCAGATAATTCTGAATATTTAGTTTTAAAACCCAGACATCAATAGTATTTAAAGTTCTCATTTTATTTCCAGGAGCAACCAAGTTTTACAAACACTACCATAAAGAAGAGCATTACAAAAATTACATTTGCAGGCCATAGGAAAGAAAACTAGAAAATGGAAATTGTCTCTTTCAAAGCAGGGTAACAAATATTCAAACCCAGGGATTTCAGCTTTTTAGTCCTTTAGATTCTGCTACGCCTACCTTTCTGTTGGCCTTATTTTTCACCACTCCCATCTCATAGGGAGCCAGTTAGACAGGTATTGCTGCCCTGAAAAAATCAACTCCTCGGGCTGGCGAGATGGCTCAGTGGTTAAGAGCGCTGACTGCTCTTCCGAAGGTCCGGAGTTCAAATCCCAGCAACCACATGGTGGCTCACAACCATCCATAACGAAATCTGATACCCTCTTCTGGAGTGTCTGAAGATGGCTACAGTGTACTTACATATAATAAATAAATAAAACTTAAAAAAAAAAATCAACTCCTGGGCAAGTGAGATGGCCTAGTGAGTAAAGGTGCTTGCCCCTGAGCTTGACAATGAGTTTGGTCCCAAGGACCAATGTTTGTAAGTTGTCCTCCGACCTGAACAAATGTACTGTGATAAGAATTCGTGACCTATTCATCTCACACATACAAAATAAATACAAAAGTAATTAAAAAAAAAACATCCACACATAATACTCTGCTGTATGCATTTATTTCCTCTGCCATTCTCCTTTCTGAAGTAACAGATATTAAGTATCAAACCCTTACTGTCCTATTGCTATGAAGAGATACCATGACCAAGGCAATTCTTATAAAAGAAAGCATTTAATTGTGGGCTTGCTTACAGTTCCATCCATCATAGCAGACAGCATGGCAGCAGGCAAGCACGGTCCTGGAGGCATAGCTGAGAGCTACAGCCTGATCTAGAAGCAGAGAGTCTGGGCTTGGCATAGGCTTTTGAAACCTCAAAGCTCACTACCAGTGATATACTTCTAACAAAGCCACAACCTCCTAATCCTTTCAAATAGTGCCACTCCCTGATTGCTAATCATTTCAATATATGAGCCTATTAGGGCCATTCTCATTCAAACCACCACATCCACTCCCCAGACCCCATAACCTTGTAGTTATTTCATAATGCAAAAAGACATTAATTTCAATTTCAAAAGTCCCCATAGCTTATCATTTTAATTTCTATTTATTTATTTATTTATTTTTGGTTTTTCGAGACAGGGTTTCTCTGTATAGCCCTGGCTGTCCTGGAACTCACTTTGTAGACCAGGCTGGCCTAAAACTCAGAAATCTGCCTGCCTCTGCCTCCCGAGTGCTGGGATTAAAGGCGTGCGCCACCACCGCCAGTTTATCATTTTAAAAGTCCAAAGTTCAAGCCGGGCGTGGTAGCGCACGCCTTTAATCCCAGCACTCGGGAGGCAGAGGCAGGCAGATTTCTGAGTTTTAGGCCAGCCTGGTCTACAAAGTGAGTTCCAGGACAGCCAGGGCTACACAGAGAAACCCTGTCTCGAAAAACCAAAAAAAAAAAAAAAAAAAGTCCAAAGTTCAAAGTCTCTTCTGAGACTCAAGGCAATTTCTTCCCTGTAAAACCAAAATCAAAAGCAGATCACATACTTCCAACACACAGTGGCACAGAATATACATTACTATTCCAAAAGGGAGGCAAGGGGCATAGTGAGAAAATACTGGACCAAAGCAAAGCCAAAAACCAGTAGGACAAACTCCAAATGCTGAATCTCTATGTCTGATGTCAAAACACTCTTCAGATCTCCAAGTCTTTTCAGCTTTGTTGACTGCAATATACTTTTCTTTCTTTGGCTAGTTCCACACCCAGTCTGCAACTTTTCTTGACAAGTATCCCATAACTCTGGCATCTCTAACATTTGGGGTCTCCAACAAAATCTAGGTTTCACTTTCACAGCTTCTTATAGAGTGTCCTTCCTGGATCTCAATGCAGCTATACCCCTGACACAAGCCTGATCATGGTAGCTTCCATTAGATGTGGAGGCAGATTCCATAATCTCTTCATTGTATTCCCTGACTCTAATATCAAAATCACATCGTCAAAACTGCCAAGTTCTGCAGTCAAGTGGGGCTGGCACGTAGCCCCTTCCAATTCCATTCACATCACCTTTCTGTTGCTGATATTTCCCTTCTGCTGCTTAAGCCTCCCTTTAATTCCTTTTCACAAGTTAGAAGCTTAGCAGGTTGGGATCTTGCCCTCAAATCACTACTCCATTTGTCCCATTTACCATCAGGCTTTAAAAAACAAAAAAGCAAAAAACTTTTTGGGCTGGAGAGATGGCTCAGCAGTTAAGAGCACTGACTGCTCTTCCAAAGGTCCTGAGTTCAATTCCCAGCAACCTCATGGTGGCTCACAACCATCTGATGCCCTCTTCTAGGGTGTCTAAAGACAGCAACAATGTACTTACATATATAAATAAATAAATCTTTAAAAACAAAAAAACTTTGTATTGCTTTGAGCTCCATTATACTTCCTGGTATTGCTTTTCTCTTCACACTACACATTTTGTATATCTCTTTGTCCAGCTTGCTCCTTTTCATTGTAGATATGCACAGGAGTGACTACTAATAACCACGTGACAGATATAGTCTAATATTAGGCTGTATTGAAATCTTTTCCTGCTAATGCCAGCCATCAGTACAAAACTCTTTATTTTAGCCTCAGGCAAAAAGCAGCCACATTCTTTCCTGAAATATCACAAGAATAGTCTCTAGGACAGTTACTAATATTCTTCCCCTCTGGAACTTCTTGAGCCAGGCCGTAATAATTTACATTGCTCTTAGCTCCACTGTCATCCATGCACTTACTAGTATGGCCCATTAAGCCCTGCTTTAAGTATTCAACTGCTTTCCTAATCCAAAGTCCCAAAGCTCACATTCCACTAACTAGCATGGTCAAGCCTGTCACGGCAATATCCCACTCCAGGTATCATCTTCTATCTTAGTCAGTGTTCTATTGCTGTGAAGAGACTCCATGACCAAGACAACTCTCAGAAAGTATTCAGTTAGGGGATTGGTTACAGTTCCAGAGGCTTAATTAAATTATCATCATGGCAGAGAACATGGTGGCAGGCAGAGCTATACCTTGATCTGTAAGCAGAAAGTTTATGGGCTTGACATGGCTTTGAAAACCTCAAAGTCCACCCCCAGTGACACACTTCCTCTAACAAGACCATAACTCCTAATCCTTTTAATCCTTTCAAATAGTGTCATTACCTAGTGACTAGACATTTAAATCTATGAGCCTATAAGGGCCATTCTTATTCAAACCATCACACTACCTTTCCTTTAACAGAATAACTTCTGAATTCCTTTCCTTAGTTTGGCATTAAAGGACTTTTGCTGGTTTCAGACTATTCCCCTATTCCTAAGTCCACCCTTCCTTCAATCCTATAGTTAACCCTAGTCTAGTTCTATGGCACTCATGTTTTGCTCCATTGTACCATGTTCTATATTAATGGTTCTAAACTCTCCTAATGCCGTGGCCCTTTGATACAGTTTCTCATGTTGTGGTGACTCCCCACCATAAAATTATTTTTGTTGCTACTTCATAACTACAATTTTGCTACAGTTATGAATCATACTGTAAATATCTGTTTTCTAATGGTCATAGAGTGACCCCTGTGAAAGGGCTGTTCAATGCATACCCCCCAAGTTGTAACCCACTTGAGAACCACTGTTCGATGATTAAAAATCAGTAGCTTTTGTCCATTTTGGGAAAGAAGTTAGTGAATTAATATAATGATTATGCAAGGAACTTAGGTATAATTATTTTTAAGGGGTTTCACAGTATACCCAAAAAATAATTATGCTGATCTAACACTTGGGAGGTAGAGGCTGGCAGATTTCTGTGAGTTTGAGGCCAGCCTGGTCTACATAGAAAGTTCCAGGACAGTTGAAGGGGTTTGTAGCCCCATAGGAGGAATAACAACATGAACCAACCAGTACCCACCCCACCCCCCAGAGCTCCCAGGGGCTAAACCACCTACCAAAGAGTACACATGGAGGAACCCATGGCTCTAGCCGCATATGTAGCAGAGGATGGCCTTGTTGGTCATTAATGGGAGAAAAGGCCCTTGGTCTTGTGAAGGCTCTATGCCCCAGTGTAGGGGAATGCCAGGGCCAGGATGCGGGAGTGGTGGGTTGGTGAGCAGTGGGAGGGGGAACGAGGTAGGGGGTTTTTAGAAGGGAAACCAGGAAAGGGGATAGCATTTGAAATGTAAATAAAGAAAATATCTAATTAAAAAAAAGAAAATCATATAACAATTATAGGCAAAAGGTGGACACTTAAGTAGAAATTTAATTAAAAATCTTATAGCCAGTAAAAAAAAAAAAAAAAAAAAAAAAAGTTCCAGGAGAGCTAGAGTTACATAGTGAAACCCTGTTGCAAAAATACAACCCCCACCCCAAACAAAACAAACAAAAAACAAAAAAAGAAATGATGGAAGGAATGAAAAAATATGCCAGTTATAAATTAAGGGCAGGGAAGGGTTGTACCAAATGCTATATTGGACAACCAAGAAGAAAATTCTGTAATATTTTATAAAAGGAATATTAGGAGATAAATCTGTTGACTTCTATCCATTATGGAACAATGCTTTGAGGTTTGACTATACAGGCAAAGAAAGTTCTTGAACATGTCTGAACTCTGCTCAATTTTATTTAAGCAAATGCCTTTTTATTGACGAGTGGATGATCTCAGGGAAACAAACCACTACCGTAGAAGCTTCCACCCCAGTTTCCTACAGAGCTGTGTTTTCACCTCATAGTTTAGGGGTCAACCTGGTCAGATGCCTCTGAAGAAGGCTTCACCTGGCTACAGATGTAGTTCGGTGACTGCCGAGAATGCACAAGGCCTTGGGGTCAATCCCTAGAGCTGCGGGGGTTGGAGTAGATATTCCCTTTCTCAGTACTCTATTCCATTCCCCTCACTTCAAAGTCCTTATTTTCTGAAACGAGTTTCATTCATATGTATTGTCTGCTCATTGCATTATCATGTAAGCTCAATGACAGTAGGACCCTTGCCTGTCATGTTACATCACTAAGAGTTTTTTAAAAATGAATTGTTTCTGGGTAGAAACAGGCAAAATTTCTGTACTAGATAAGAGACACAAATGACCTTTCTGAAGAGGACAGCTGATGCTTTTTAGGTTACTGTGATTTATTATATATTTCCTTTAGAAAAAATAAAGTTAGAGAATGGATGATGCTCATTACATAAGAAGCACTCCTGGAAGTTAATCAAGATTAACTGGCAGTGAGTTAAAGGAAAGCTGCTTCAAGGTGTGTATAATTCCTTTCCTCTTCTCTCCAATGTAGTAAAAGATATATGAGTATAAGTCACTGAAAATATTATTATAGAAACACCAAATTCTTTCTCCATTTTTCCTATCTTTTAATTCTTTGAGAATTAAGTTCTGATCATATTCACTCCCTCCCCTAACTACTTCCAGGTCACCCTTCTTCCCTGACCACCCACCTTTGTGTGTTTCCCCTACTCATTCAGTGTATGTATTTATGGAGGTGTAGTCTTCCACTAGAGTATGGTCAACCTAACAGCAGCAAGTCTTTCAAAGAAAACAGATTCTCCTTCCCAGCAGTTATCATTTGCAAGTAGCTCCTCAGCTAGGGGTGGGACCCTGTCTACTTTCCTTCCTCATTCTAGGATTTGGTCTGGCTTGAGCTTGCACAGGGCTTGTGTATGTTAATGACTGCTGTGAGTTTATAGGTGCAGCTGTCCTATATGTCTAGAAGCTACTGTTTGTACTTATTCACACCATTGGCTCTTATAGTCTTTCCATTCCCTCTTCCATAGAGATCCCTGAGTTTGGGGAGGAAGGAGAATGTTCAGTAAAGATATTCCATTTAGGGTTGAGTGTTCTGCAGTGTCTTATTCTGTGCACCTCTTTGGCCATTTGTGGGTCTTTTAGTTAATCATTGTCTACTGCAAATAGAAGTGTCTGTGACAGAGGTTGAGAGATGCACTAATCTGCATCTCTGTATTACCAAATCCTTTTTTACTTCTTAAACAGGAGAGTTGCAGCTTAGTTTAGTGGTTCATGTCTATAATTACAGCACTTAGGAGGCCGAGGAAGGAGTATTGCTGTAAGTTTTAAATCAGCCTGGGCTACAGACCATATCCCAATAAAACCATTTACATATTGAAATATTTTATATATTTTATTTGCAACAGTAGTAATAGTCCATTTTATAATAAAATATAATCAAAATCTGCAAAAATGATGCAGCTAAAGAACATTATCTTAGAAAATAGAAATTACTAAATTGCAATAAATTTAACTGCAATAAGCCAATGTTTTATTAGGAGGAAAGTACATGTTATTCACACAGACTAGGAAGTTGATTCTCTCTCTTCACGATGTGTGTCCTAGAGACAGAAGTCATTGGGAGGCTTGGCGGCAAGCACTTTACCTGCTGAGCCATCTTATGGGCCCTGAATAATGTTTTTGTATACAAGGAAAGAAATCTCCTGTTAAGGGTTGAATTCAAGGCCTCAAATATAAGGTTCTGGAATTTCCACTATGGGAGAGATTCTATTACTGACTCAAATTCCTTACTCATTGGTCTTTTCAGATTTTCTATTTTTTCATTTTTGTTTTGTTTCAGTAGTGTTCTTTATTGTATTTAGAATCAAAGTAAGATTTCAGATATATTCCTTCTTTGAATATAAAGTTAATGAAAGACCACTGGGATAAAAGTTTAAGACAATAGATATAGATTTCAGTTTTTTAACCTATTTTTTCTATAAAATGAAGTAAATATTTCTTGTGGGCTGTGAATACAGCTCAGTGGTAGCACACATAGTTAGCATAGTCAGATGCTTTGGTGTCTGTGAGATAACTCAGTGGGTAATGGTGCTTGCCATCAAGCCTAACAAGTTGTGTGTGTGTGCCCACACCTACACCCATACACAAGTACACACAAACATAAAATGTGATAAATTTTGTAAAGGTGATTTGCTATGGTTAGGTGGCATTCATCCTAGAGATGCAAATTTCTTTCAATGTCCAGACATCTATAAATGTAATATATCACATTAACAGAATAAAGTGAATCACTTTAATAGACACAGTAAAGGGATTTGAAAAATATTGAACATTCATTCTTCCCTAAAACCCTCAGCAAATTTTGTATAGAAGCACGGCACCTAAGTATAATAAAACCAGGACAACCCATAGTTAAAAATCATACTCAACAGAAAAATGATGAAAACTTTTATTTTAATAGCTGCATTATAATAGAAGTTGGAACCAGAGAAACTCCTGTATAAATGGCAGGAATCAGAAAAAAGAAATAGAAAGATATCACATGTTCATAGATTGGAAAAATACTGTTAAGATGTCCATTCTACATATATTAATCTATAGAATTGTGGGAGGCTGTGGCCTCCCCCCCTTGGACTGCCCGAGCCGCACCTGAAAGATGCAGAGCTGGTGGTGTAAACAAGTCCATATTTGGTGGAGATGCGCCCCTGCCGCCCTGATTGGCTGAAGCCACATGCCTGGTGAGGTGACATGGCCTGCCTTGAGTGGATGGGGGGCTGAGAGTCTATAAGAGTGAGAGGGGGAGAGAGATGAAGACTGAAGCTTGCTGAATAAACTGCTGTGAGAAGAACTTAGTGTCATCGCTCTTTTCTGCTGGTCAGAATAGGAAGCGACAAATGGTGGCGTGTACGGGGAGACATTCAGAACTCATCGCAGTCAGGGCAGCTAGCTGGTAAGGTTCCCAGGTAAGTGGGATAAGTTAAGGTTCCCGGTTTTGGGACAAGTTAAAGCTCCCGGCTTTGGGACAAGTTAAGGCTCTTGGCTTTGGGACAAGTTGCACCAAGCACCATGGGGACTTGAGGTTTGCAGAGGAACAGGGGGTTTTACCAAAAGGGGTTTTGCCAGTCTGGAAGTTAGAAATTGCATAGAAGATAGAGAAAGATGTGGCGCAGAACTCCAGAGAGGTAATGAGGCGCTGAATCAGGTAAGAGAGGAGCGCTCTCAATTGGTTTGGGCGAGAGGGTCTGTTTGTGTTTCCCCAGGATCACCGATAACAGCTGTGGGTCCCGGAGTGGCTGACCAGAGCAATTCAGGGCAAGCAGAGCTATGAGGACGTGGATGTTCCTGTGACTGGGAATGCTCCTGCTAGTGAGAACTGAAGAGCTCTGTGTTCCCGAAACCCATGCTGTTGAAGCATTCAAGTGTTTCCTCAATTCTTTACATCTAATGCTTCGCTACAATTGCCTTTTTTCTATGCTGCTTCAGCTAAAGGGATTGTTGTGTTTTCAGATGATTCAAAATATTTCACAGATGAGTGATTGTGTTCAGCTGTATCTACTAAAGCTAATGCTACCTGGAGGAGTGTTCCTGATTCCCTTCCACCTTGGGCAGTGAATGTGGGGTGGAGATATTTGTTATTATAGTATGTGCTGGAATGCATCTGAATATCATTTAGCTGTTGTGACTAGGATCCCTTGCTTTGTACCTTTGCCTGTTCAAGTTACTTTGTTTACAAACTGCAGTGGCTGTGAATAATTTATCCGCGGGTTTTGCAAAACTTTGGATTGCTGACAGCTGTCTCCCGCTTGAAAGAGTGGGCCAGAATTGGACTTGCCCTGTGTCTGATATTAATCAGCATCCTGGCCTTCTGGTGCACCTGCTGCATGCAGAGTCATCAGCGCAGAGCCCAAGCCTTGATGAGATACCCTGTGTTGGGATGGGACCTCTGGCAGTGGTTACCCGTATGCCTACCATGCAGAAGCTCCGGCTGGCCATTGTGACCATGACTCGAGTGGATCTATCCCTTGCCTCAGGGCTGCACCTCCCTGATGCATGAATCATCTGAAGAAATGGGCGGGAATGGGAGCCCTGGGATGTATGCTTGTAATTGTGTGTGTTGTGTGTTTGGTGCATGTGTCGGCAGCGTGTGCAGGCCCACACTTCCGCCATGGTGGCGCAGGCCTTTGCCGCAGTGGAGGCGGGGCAATCTCAGATTTGGCTTGCCGCTCTAAAAAAATAATGCTGCGTTATGCCGTGGGTTGCGAGGCTAAGCATTGCACAGAGGATAGCTTGTGAGCTGTTGGCATCCTGTGGAAGGCATGTCTGATTGCATGAAGGTTCAGTGTCCTAGTTCCCTTTCCCCAGGAAAAAAAATGACACGGGAGCTGGCCAAGACCTCTCTGGGTCATCACCCAGGGATGGCTTTGTGTAGGGCCCCTATGCTTGTACACTGGGGATCAGACCTCTACCTTCACCCATGAGGCTTGCTTGCAGCAATAAAACAAGTTAGGGGGAACTGTGGGAGGCTGTGGCCTTCCCCGCCTTGGGCTGCCTGAGCCGCACCTGAAAGATGGCACCTGCCGGAAGCAGAGCTGGTGGTGTAAATAAATCCATATTTGGTGGAGATGCACCCCTGCCGCCCTGATTGACTGAAGCCCCGTGCCTGGTGAGGTGACGTGGCCTGCTGTGAGTGGATGGGGGCTGAGAGTATATAAGAGGTCCCGGGTTTGGGGGAGAGTGATGAAGACTGAAGCTTGCTAAATAAACTGCTGTTAGAACTGGTGGTCATGTTAGAGGATGCGACATAGAATCAATGCAATCCTATCAACATATCAATGACATTCTTTAGAGAAATAAAAATTCTAAAGTCCATGTGGAAATAGACCCTGAGTAGACAACCCATACTACAAGACTTCAAAGTTTTTTTATTACCAAAGCAGCATACTACCAGCATATAAATAGACCAATGGGACAGACCAGGGAACCTAGAAATTCGCACATCGATAGCCACCTAATTTTCCAAAAAATTTCGAAGAATACCCAATAAATAGTCTTTTCAATAAGTGTTGGGAAAACAGAATATCTACACAATGTATCTGTGAATGACCTCATTTCATAATCATATATAGAAATCAACTGAAGGGCTGGTGAGTTCAGGGGGTAAGAGCACTGACTGCTCATCCAAAGGTCTTGAGTTCAAATCCCAGCAACTACATGGTGGCTCACAACCATCCGTAATGAGATCTGACACCCTCTTCTGGTGCGTCTGAAGTCAGCTACAGTGAACTTATGTGTAATAATAAATCTTAAAAAAAAATCAACTGAAAATGAATTAAAGACTTAACTATAAGTCCAGGAATGATAAAGCTACCAGCAGAACAGATATACTTCATGGCATTCTTCTGGGAATGATTTCTTTGGATACGTTCCCCAGAGTACAGGCAATCAAAACAAGAAGCCAACGGGCTGGAGAGATGGCTCAGCGGTTAAGAGCACTGACTGCTCTTGAAGGTCATGAGTTCAAATCCCAGCAACCACGTGGTGGCTCACAACCATCCTTAATGAGATCTGATGCCTTCTTCTGGTCTGTTTGAAGACAGCTACAGTGTACTTACATATAATTAATAAATCTTTAAAAAACAACAACAAAAAAAAACAAACCCAAGAAGATAGAATTATACCAAACTTGAACAGCATAGCCAAGAAAACAGTAACAGAATGAAGGACATGTAGGGTGGAAGAAACTATTTTTAAACTATGCATCTGTTAAGAGGTTTATGTCCAAAATATACAAAGAACTCAACCCCCAAAGCTAAGAAGCAAATAATCTGATTAAAACCCAGATAAAGAACCTAAACATGAGCCAGGCGTGGTGGCGCACGCCTTTGATCCCAGCACTTGGGAGGCAGAGGCAAGTGGATCTCTGAGTTCAAGGCCAGCCTGGTCTACAGAGTGAGTTCCAGAACAGCAAGGGTTACACAGAGAAATCCTGTCTCCAAAAACCAAACCAAAAAAAAAAAAAAAAAAAAAAAGAAAAAGAATTCAAAGCTAGTCTGGAATACATAGAGGTTCAAAGCCAGCCTGGAGCACATCAGATCTTGTCTGGGGAAAGAAAAAATGATATATTCAATGGAACTTTATTCAACCACAAAGAGAAATGTAATTATGAACTTTTCAGGTAAGAGGATGGAGCTGGAAAATATATCAAGTGAGGCGACCCTGGCTCAGAAAAATAATGCATGATTTCTCTCATGCAGATCCTAGGTTCTGAGTTTTATGTATCTGTTTATGTGGTAGTAAGTATATGTAGAGGACAAGAAGTTGGAAGGAGGCCATGAAAGGGGGGAAAGGTTTAAGGAAGAGGTATAATAGAAGAAATGTCTTAAGAAAGTAGATGGGGTGAATGCTAGGAATAAAAAACTTTAAGCAGGGAGATGGGGGAGAGGAGGTTCAACCAAAACTAAGAATATTTGAAAAGCATCCATAAGGAAACCTGTTATTTCATAAATTAATTGAGAGAGGGGAGGGGAAGGGGAAGGAGGGGGAGAGGCAGAAAGAGCCCAAGCATGGTAGTGATGGCCTTTAATCTCAGCCTTTGGGAGGAAGAGGCAGGCAGATCTCTGTGAGTACGAAGCCAGCCTGATCTATATAGTGAGTTTCAGGACAACCAGGGCTATGTAGCCAGACTCTGTCTCAAGACAAACAAAACAAACAAACAAAACACAAAACAAAACCAAAAATAATAAAAAGAATTTGAATGGAGGTACTTTATGGATGCATAAAGCTGCTCCCAGAAGCCACAGTTAAAAATAAAAGGAAACGTCTCGTTGTGATACTTTTTAAAGCGTAAATACAGTTATGTAAGACTTTTAAGTCCTCAGTCACTAGGGCAGTAGTTCTCAACCTGTACTTGTGCGTCACAGTCCCTTTGGGTATCAAACCACCCTTTCACAGAAGTTGCCTATGACCATCAAAAAACACAGATATTACATTATGATTCATACCAGTTGCAAAATTACAGTTATGAAGTAGCAATGACATAATTTTATGGTTAGGGGGTCACCACATGAAGAGTGTATTAAAGGGTCAAACCATTAGCAAGGTTGAGAACGACTGCTCTAGAGATGGGTTTATAATGTTGTATCACACCATAATTCTAGCTCAACCAACTTGTTTGAAAACTTACCAGTTTTTTTTTTTATTTTGCATACTGGAAATGTTTTACACACACACACACACACACACACACACACACACACACACACACACAGAGTTTCCAGAGATAATGCTTTAATGAATATACGTGCATATAATTTTGTAAATCCTTTTGCATTTCTCTAATGAAAGGAAAACATCAAGAATATGTACTGCATATAAAGATTAATAATTACAAATTAAAGTACATCAAACTATGCAGCACTGTTTTTCCAAGTTCTGCACGTCCCTGTAATCAGAGCTCAGTACCCAAGAGAGGAGATTGTAATGGGAATTAGAATTATCTGAGTCTACAAATGATGAAACTAAAGCATGAGATCTATGTTTAGGGTCTTGCCCTTAAAGTTGTACAAGGCATGGAGTAGATGCCAGCACAAGCCCCCTGTCCCAGTACCTTCTCTTTGAAAGTCATTTGTTTCATATCTCCTGAGCTAGGAATTTCAGACTTTGGTTCTGATCCATGTTCAGGTAGTGACTCAGAGCTGTGCTTGCTGTATGGTCAGATACACCATATTTTCAGTAATTTTGTCACTAATTGAAACATAACGTCAAAGGACCATGGGGTGGTTTGAATCAGAATGGCCCTCAGAGGCTCAGAGGTTTGAATACTTGGTCACCAAGTAGTTACACTATCTGAAAGGATTAGGTGTGGCCTTGTTAGAGGAAGTGTGTCACTGTGGATGGGCTTTAAGGTTTCAAAAGCCTATGCCAGGCCAAGTGTCTCTTCCTGCTACCTGCAGATCTGGATGTAGAATTCTCAGCTACTTCTCCAGCACATGTCTGTCTATGTGCTACCATGCTCCCTGCCATGATGATAATGGACTAAATCTCTGAACTGTAAGCCAGCCCCAGTTAAATGTTTTCCTTTATAAGAGCTGCTGTGGTCATGGTGTCTCTTCATAGCAGCAGAACACGGATTAAGATAGTCAACTTTAATAATGAGAATTTCAAATATCTGTAAAGGCTATAAAGAATTCCAGTATATTTGGACCTGGAATGTAGTGCTCTTAATAGGTCTTATTTTTAGGTGACAATATTAGTGGATATAAAAAAGATAATGTGAAAACATGAAAAAAAATGAGAATGTTTGTGATGGCAGGTGAAGCAATTGAAATTTAATAGCTCAATCAGCCTCGTCCTTTCTTCTTTTTCTTTTCTGTGTGTGTATGTGTCATGGGGGAGGTGAGTGTTGAAGACTGAATCCCAGGGCCTTTCATATGCCAGGCAAATATTTTACCATCATCAAATTTAAACTGAAGCCCATTATTTAAATACTTAAATTTTGGCATTAAAATTAAAAATATAGAAGAACTTTAATTTTCCTTATCAAATTAAAAAGAAATTAAGTGATGCTCCATTCAATATAAAAATTATCTATAGTATATTATTATACTGATAATTTTGGAAGAATTTTATCTTAAAATTATTGGGAGATTAATGATTTATTAAAAAATTTGCGGGACAGTTAAATAACTTGGTTGCTGCTACCTGCTGACCTGAGTTCAGTGCCTGTGTGACTCCACAGAGTTGTGGCCTGACCTCCACACATGTGTTAAGGTATAGCCTCCCCACCCCCAATAAAGGTCATAAAATAAAATTAAAAGCTTTTATGATAACCAGTTGACTTTGATTTTATAGTCAGAATGGTGAGTCAAATCTAGAAGGGAAAGAAATTTTGAAATAGTAAGGCAAAGTTTTGTGAATTCTGGTTGCTATTAAACTAAAAATGCCTACTTTTCCTTAGCTATAAACATTCTGTATTTGTTGACAGTTGCATCTCAATATGGCTGATCAGGTAAAGGGTGTGTGGCACCAAGGAACTCCATACAGAAGGCCAACACTGGTGAAACAAGCAATGCTGTCAGAAGACTAATCTGTCTCTCTGCTCTCTTGTTTCCCATGTATCCATTTCCACATTCTGGCTGCTAGGCATCCTCCAGATGGGATAGTACTTGTCAGAACAAAAATAAAGATGCCTCTTTAGCTAATTAACCATATCTTTCTTAAGCTCCACTCTCCTCCTTTTGATTCTCAGGTATCATTTATATTAGAACTTCGTAGTTTGTTTTAGAAAATGTTCTCTATTATCTTCTAGTGAGAACATTTAAAAAGTTTGCCTCAGCCAGGTAGTGGTGGCACATGCCTTTGATCCCAACACTTGGGAGGCAGAGGCAGGTAGATCTCTTAAGTTCAAGATCAGCCTGGTCTACAGAGCAAGATCTAGGACAGCCAGAGCTACATAGATAAACCATCCCCAAAACAAACAAACAAACACCAAAGGAAAAAGAAAAAAGTTTGCCTCTTTTCTACATGTTTTCACTATAATCATAAGCCAGTGATAAATCCAGCCAGATCTGAGGAGCAACTAGTGAGAATGGCCCTAAACTAAGTGTAGATGTCTCTGACACCTTTACAATTAACGTTTAATCCTCCCATCCTGTTAACACCCAAAGGGGAAACGTTGGTGGACAAAACCACCAACTCAAAAATCCAGAAAAAGAAAACCAAAAAGACTGGAACCAGCTCAAGGTTTAAAGCTTCTGAGAACTTGGAGAACTGAGAATTTGGGGAATGACAACATGTAGTTTTGTTTTTGTTTGTTTGTTTGCTTACTTGCTTTTTCCTTCTTCCTTTAAAAAAATAAAAATTACAGGTCACTAGTTTGCTCTGGGAATCCTGCCATCTTGTAAGGTTGGAATTACAGGCCAGTGGCCACACCCACTCAGTACTGACTCAGGTTCTGAGGGTCCAAACTCCAGTCCTCACACTTGCATGGTAAATGCTTTAACTGCTGAGCTGTCTCACCATCTCTAATTTATTTTTAATAATAGGAAAAGTTATAATTTTGACAGTCTCTATTAAATTTACTCAAGAGAAAGGGAATCATACAGACCTATGAATGCAAAATCTGCTTCTGTTCTTCTGAAGAAAACACTATATAGTAGCCATTACAAAAAGGTACTTTCCCCTGGGATATCAGGGTATGTACAATAGCTAATCAGGTGGCTTAGCAGCCAGGCATGGAGGCAAACCCTTTAATTCCAGCACTCAGGAGGCAGAGGCAGGAGGATCTTGATAAATTCCAGGCAGATCTGGTCTATAAATAGAATAATCCAGGGCAGGATGAGATCATAGAGAAACACTTTCTCAAAACAAACAACCAAACCAAGCCAAACCAAACCAAAACCGTGAAATGTCAGAACTCAAGGTAAACATGTTTTCTTGCATTCAAAAGTAAACAGATCTGGTAAAATAGCAGGCTGCGTACACACACACACACACACACACACACACACACACACTGAAATGTTAGCACAAATCTATAATTCCAACACTCAGGAAACGCAGAAGAGTTGCTGTGAGTTTGAGACAGTCAGACAGACAGACAGACCAAAAGAAACCAACAAAGCAGTAGAGATAATAATAAAGGATCATCTAGAAAAACAGTTATTCCTTGCCATTAGGACTATCAATAGAAAAAGGCTGCTCATGAAAATTAGCATTAGGGTCTTTTTGTTTGTTTGTTTTGTTTTGTTTTGTTTTATCTTTGTGATCTGCCCAGCATACTATCTGGCTCCCATGGTTAATAAACACTTGCTAAATTGCCTCTGTGATATAAGTACCCTGAATCTTTCTCAAATAAGGTCCATTCAAGCATGGGTGAAACACAAATGTTCACCATGTTTTAGTCTATGTTCTAAATATTTCATATATGCATAGATAGTATTTCTTTAAATATATCAGGAGAGTGAGACACACAAAAATACATAAATAGTACGGGGATTTGAGACTAGGAAGCATAGCTACAAGAGGTATAAACTATACTAACAGGAGTACTATCTCAGGTAAATTAGGAAAAAAACCCCAACCAACCAGAGGTTACTCACTATATTAAATAAGAGTTGAATACCTATTGGATCCAAGAACCAAGAATGCTTGCACAGAGTGGCATGATTGATTCCCTCATATAATGTGGGTAGTGGATACTAGAGCAGTGGATTTCAGAAGATCATCAATCTCCTGGATGCTATAAGGAGACTGCAGAGAGCCAGAGTGAGAGAAACAATGAGGAGGGAAATGGAGAAGAGGTGGAAGGAGGAAACAGACAGAGGAAAACAGAGTTAGGGACAAAACCTGGCAAGGGAGGGTAGGGTAAGTAACAGATGGAGTCAGAGGGTCAAGCTCAGAAGTTGACTTGTTTGTGGTGGTAATAAACTTGGAATTTTAATATTTCTCCCTAATTCTAAAATCTGACAAGTAGTAATGATCATGGTTTGAAAAAACTGTCTGCTCTGGGGTGTGAAATGTGCTCCCCTGGGCCAATTCATATGCTGAACTCTTAACTCCCCAGGTGATAGTTTAAGAAGTAAGGCCTTTGGGAGGTGATTAGATCAAGAGGGGAGATGATCCCGTATTAATACAGTAAATGCCCTGAGATAAAGGAGGACAAAGAGAGGAGGAAAACCACCGATGAGTCATAAGCAGGACCCTTACCCAACACTGGATCTACTAGGACCTTGGTTTTTGACTTTCCATCCTCCAGACAAAAAAACTGCCCAGTGAATGGAAATGTTATAGCCACCTGAGTGGAGTAATATACTTTTGAATAAATCTTCTCTAAAAAAATATTAGAAGTGGAGGCTAGAGAGATGGCTCAGTGGTTAAGAGCACTGGCTGTTCTACTGGAGGACCTGGGTTCAAATCCCAGTACTCAGATGGCAGCTCACAACTGTAAATCCAAGATCTGACACCCCCATATAGACCTACATGCAGGCAAAACACCAATGCACATAAAATACAATAAATTTTAAGATATTAGAAGTGATATATGAAATTTAGTTTAACTTAATTAAGTTTTTGTTAGCCTGAGTCTCTATAATGGAGGCAATCAAGGAAAAATGGCCTTGGTTAGGTGAGAGACTTTTTTTTTCTTTTCTTTTTCATTAACTGAAGAGACTTGCCAACTCTCTTGTTCAACCACTACAGAGAGATTCAAAGAAAGTCTTCTCTTTTTATTTATTATGTATTTATCTTTATTTTATGTACATTGATGATTTGCTTGCATATATGTCTCTGTGTGGGTATTGGATCTCTTAGAACTGGAGTTTCAGACAGTTGTGAACTGCTATGTGGTTTCTGGGAATTAAACCTGGGTCCTCTGAGGGAGTAGCCAGTGGTCTTAACTGCTGACCCATTTTCTTTCTTCTCTTCTTCTTCTTCTTCTTCTTCTTCTTCTTCTTCTTCTTCCTTCTTCCTTCTTCCTTCTTCCTTCTTCCTTCTTCCTTCTTCCTTCTTCCTTCTCCTTCTCTTCCTTCTTCCTTCTTCTTCCTTCTCCTTTGTTCCATCTCCTTCCTTCCTCCTTCCTCCTTCCTCCATCCTCCCTCCTCCCTCCTTCTCCTTCTTCTTCTGACCCATAAGCTTCTTGTATATTAGTGATTCCCCAAGACTCATACACTGGAACTTCAGAGAACAAAGGGTAGGAACTGCTAGTGTGGGATGGTCAGGAGGGCTATTGAGCAGATCTAGTGACCCTAAACATTGTCATGTGCTAAAACAGGAAGTTACAAGTCACATTTTCAAGATTTAAAATTTCTTGTTTGTACTTTCCCTGGAGATTTTTTTTAAAGTTTTTAGAGATAAGGTTTCTATCTCAGGTCTGGCTGTCCTTGTACTTACAATGTAGAGCAGGCAGACCTCAAACTCACAGAAATTTGCCTGCCTATGCCTCCCAAGTGCTGGGATTAAAGAAGGTGTGCGCCCCATCCCCCACCCTCAGCTAGGAGTCCATTATGTTTTAACAACACATTTTGTGTAAAAAAAAAAAAGTTTCATTGCACTAAGAATGGGACAAATAAATTTTGTTATTTACTAATACATATCAGAAACAGCACTGTATGTATCCAATAAATATCTACTGAATGTCTGCTATGTGCTGGGAGCTATGTCACTTGCTGGTGAAGTGATAGATAATGAAGGGAAGCAGAAATCATTTTGGCCTTCATGTTAACTAAAAGCTCTTTGGAAGAAAGACACTGACAAAGAAACTGGCATGTGGTGTGTTATAAAACAGAAGTTCAGGGTACTGTGGGTATTAGTGGCTAGAAAAGTTAGAGAAATGGGAACAGGAGCTCTGGCCATTACAAGAGTGAACAGCTAAAGACATAAATAAGTGAGAAAATTGCAAAGAAATCAAAATCCAACATAAAAAGCTAGGAGGGCCAAGAATGAGTCATAACAGACAGTGGTCCATGAAACCAAAATCTGATTTGCTTGACTAGGTTGAACAGTTAAGGGTCCTATTTTTCTTTCTGGGCCTTTTGTCTAGAGAAGAGGAACATTCTGAAGGAGTTGGTCTGAATCCATTTCCTTATTATCTTTACAGATTAATTTTGTGACACATGAGCTAGCACGATGGCTCATTGGCTAAAAGTGCTTTTTATGCAAGCATGACAAGGAGCTCCATCCCCAGAACCCATGGTAGAAGAGAACTGACTCCTGCACTCATACAAACAAGGACAAATAGAAACTGTTAAGTGGGCTGGCGAGATGGCTCAGTGGTTAAGAGTGCCGACTGTTCTTCCGAAGGTCCGGAGTTCAAATCCCAGCAACCACATGGTGGCTCACAACCATCCGTAACGAAATCTGATGCCCTCTTCTGAAGTGTCTGAAGACAGCTACAGTGTACTTACATATAATAAATAAATAAATCTTTAAAAAAAAAAAGAAACTGTTAAGTACAATAAGCCTAGAAAATGTGACAAATCTGGTTTGTTGTCCCCCAAATTGCTCTTAGTCTTCTGGGAGAAACAGTATATAAACATAAAATTAAAGAAGCCTACTAGACTATAAAGGATTAACTGCACATTAATGAAGACAGAGGAAGTTGTTGGCAGGAATGATAAGAGATAGCATAATCTTATACAACTACTAAGTTGACAATCTAAGGACTATTGGGCATCCTCCTATAGTCCTGGCACTCAGGAGGCAGAGGAGGGAGAATCACAAACAAGTCAGACTAGTCAACATAGTTGAATAACAAGACAGCCAGGACTATGTAATGAGGTCCACTCTGAAAAAAAAAAAAAAAAAAAAAAGATTTGGGTCTAAAACTAAGTCAGGATTTCTCAACTCCAACATTATATATAAGGGTTGATCTTTGCTGTGGGAGTCTGTTTGGTGGGATGTTTATCATACTTAGCCTCTATCTACTAGAACATTTCTTCCATCTATGACAAAGAAAGATGTGTTGCCAGAATTACCAAATGTCCCATGGAAGACAAAAATGATCTCTCAGTTGATTATCCCTGCTTAGACACTGCCATGTTTGTCAAGTTTGGCAAGCATGTTTGGCTTGGGTGATGGTAGAGAGCAGTGTAGCAATATAGGGGATAGTTAAGGGTCAGTAGCCAATCTATAGTTATGAGGAAATAAATTGGCATCAAGATTATATGTTCTGGTATCCAGAAAGAGGTTTTCAGAGGTCAGGATAAAACTTTCCTTTTAGACTGAAGAATCAAAGTATTTTTGCCCTTAAGAATAAAATCCAGTGCACGCCTTTAATTCCAGTTTGGGAGGCAGAGGCAGGCGAATTTCTGAGTTCGAGGCCTGCCTGGTCTACAGAATTCCAGGACAGCCAGGGCTATACGGAGAAACTCTGTCTCGAGAAAAAAAAAAATCCAGTGGTTAAGACAAGTCAGCTATTTTTGGGGTCAATCTCCATACTAAGACTCCAAGGAAATATTTTTAATATCTTCCCAATAAGTATCAATCGCGGATCTGAGGTACAACTGTGTCACCATACAGAGGATATCATGTTATTCACTACACAGATGAATCATCAATGAGCTGGCAGGGAGAAATATGTGTAGAATTTTGTTTCCTTTGCTTTGGTTTTATTAGTATTGTGGGATTTGCCTAGGTTATCTTTTATGTTCTTTCCAACTCCTGAATTCTATGAGATGGGAAAGACACTTTAATGATATTATATGCCACCTGTGTGTTTACTTCAGGCACTTTCATGTATTATTCTACTTGCACATCTCATTGAGAAAGTATAATCCTCACAGTACAGTTAAGGTTTAAAAAGGTTTAATAACTTGCTCAAGGTTACATGGCTACAAAGAAGCCAACATTAAAACCCATATTTGTCTGACACCCAAATCCTGGAATTTTCTGTACTCACACACAGAAGGGTTCATAGTAAATACTGTAAGAATTATTAAAATCTCAATTGTAAAAATAGTACAGTGTTTAATTATGGTATTATGTTTTAGGGAGGTGCTAATAAAAGCAAGGGAAATAAATTTGAAAAAATTCTTTCTTTTAAAGAACTGTGTAAAACACAGCCAATATAACTAGCAAATCTACAGTGTAATGGCAGTTCTTTGTGGGTGTGCATGCTTGTCAGTGAGCTCCAGTGATCCGCTGTCCTCACCTCCTCAGCACTGGAATTACTCGTTTGCACTGCTACACTTGGCTATTTCACATGGATGCTGGGGATAGAACTCATGTCCTTCTGCATGTAACCAGCTGGCCTATCTCCCCAGCCTTATAACAGTGCTTCTTCATCTAATCAATGTCAAGAGCTGTGAATTGATGCTATGACTATATCACGGAAGTTCACAAGAAAGCTAACAAGTGACAGTTTCTGGACTTCAATTTCATTTAGGATTCTAGATTCAGTCCAATGAACTGCATTAAGAGAAATTAAAAATTAAAATATGAGAAAAGATGCATGGATAATGTGCTATGTGAACTTGTTAGAGGGGACGTATATGACTCTGAGGATTTTTCTAACAGTAGCAACATTGGTAATATGATTGTATTGTGACAGCACTGGTAGCAACTACAGCCATAGGCTGGGAGCTTTTCTAATTACAGCAGAAATTAGAGTTGTTGTGAGCACTGAAGACATTTCCAAATAGTTGGACCTACAGCTTGATCCTTTAGACTTTTCCGTGGGTTGTCATTAAATCCTTTTTTTTCCATATTTTTGCCTAAACTATCCTTGATATTCTTTTATGCAACTGAACCTTTAAATACAGTAACAAAAGTTGTAGGTGGGCACAGTGACTCACACCTTTAATCCTAGCACTTGGGAGGCTGAAGCAGGGAGACCACAATCAATTCAAGGCCAGCTAAGACTACACAGTGAGTTTTCCGCTATCCCCGGTTACAGTTTGAGACCCTGTTCCTCCCAACCCTCAAATCAAAACCAAACAAAGGCGTTGCATATTAGTTTGGGTTTGGTTGACCAGAATCAACTTGAGAAGGAAAGAGTTTATTTCATTTACATGCCCTGATCACAGTCCATCATTAAGGGACTTGAGGGCAGGAAATCAAGTAGGAACAGAAGAGGAAAGCTACATACTAGCTTGCTTGCTTCCTTGCTCTCCTTCAGCTACCTTTCACATATAACCTAGGCCTCCCTACCCAGGGATGACACCATGCACAGTGTAAGGGAACAGCTACCACTAATTTTAGTCTTGGGAAACTCAGAGACAGAGGCCTTGTGTAGAATGTACTATGTATCTCTGAGAAAAGATCCTGCCTATCAAGGATATCTAAAGTATCACCCATAAATCTTTCTCTCACTTTTCCCTAAAAGGGACATAAAAGTAAATATGCATGGGCACAGGGGTGGGGATACATCACATCCTTAAAGGGATTATTAGACAGCAGTGTTAATCCCTGATGACCCAGAATGCTATACTCACAAGACTCACTGGTTTTACTGTATACTATATCCCTGTACTGTTTTGTGTGTCAACTTGACACAGCTGTAGTCATCATAGAGAAAGGAGCCTCCCTTGAGGAAATGCCTCCATGAGATCCAGCTGTAAGGCATTTTCTCAATTAGTGATAAAGTGTGGGAGGGCCCACTGTGGGTGGTGCCATCCCTGGGTTGGTGGTCCTGGGTTCTATAAGAAATCAAGCTGAGCAAGCCAGAGGAAGCAATCCAGTAAGTAACATCCCTCCAAGGCCTCTGCATCAACTCCTGCTTCCAAGCTCCTGCTCTGTGTGAGTTCCTATGCTGACTTCCTTTGACGATGAACAGCAATGTGGAAGTGTAAGCTGAATAAACCCTTTCCTCCCCAGCTTGCTTCTTGGTCATGATGTTTTGTTCAGGAAAGAAATCCTGACTAAGACAATCCCATATCCTGTTTTTGTACAGACTTTAATATTTTTATGCTGAGAGATTGTGGTGCATGCCTTTAGCCCCAGCACTCAGGAGGCAGAGGCAGGTGTATCTCTGAGTTCAAGGCCACCCTTATCTACAGAATGAGTTCCAAGATTGCCAGGACTACATAGAGAAACTCTGTCTTGAAAAACAAAACAAAGAGAATATTCTTATACCTTAAAAGGTCTATAAATAAAATCAAAGACTATGGCCTCAAACTCACAGAGATATGTTATACAGCTTTAACATTTTCCTCACTCTAGACTGTAATCTGAGTCCTACAGCATTATCCTTAAGGAGCTAGCAGCAAACGTCAAGTGCTGTCTCACTCTTCTGTTATGCCTGATAATCTAACTCATAAATTGTGTTGCTTTCTAGTCCTACAACTTTGATAATTTTGTTTTGTTTTGTCTAGAGATCTTAGTATCCATGGAAGTAATAATACTTTCCCCAGAAATCCCAAGAATAGCCTAACTTAACTGGAAATTTATGCTATAATTTATTTTAGTGGGCTTTGTTTTTGTTTTTTCTTTTTTGAGACAGTCTCTCTACATAGCCCTGGTTGTCGTAGAACTATGTAAGCTAGGCCTGACTCTGCCTCCTGAGTGCTGGGATTAAGGAGTGCACCAGGCCCTATTTTGGGCTTTTCATGCTACTGGAACAATGCAAGGATACAAAGTTCCATTTAGCCTTGAGATCAGGGGAAATATGGTTGCTACTGCATAACAAGAAACAATGACAATGGTTTGAAAGGGACATGTCCATTCATTGTGTTGCCATGTACAGTGATAAGTGGTACAAGAAGTCACAGCAATCCATTCAAGTAGAAACATTAAGGACTCAAAAGTTTTTAAGACTGAGCGTTATCAATTCATGTGAAAACTAAAATCAGCAGAATGAACATTGAAGGTAACACAGCATAGTAAACAGGTGTAGAAATAAGGATGGAATAACTACCTCTTTTTATTTAGCACTCATCTATACATGTTAATTATTCTCATTTTTTTCTAGTATATATAAGGCTTATTCCTAATTTTTAAAATGGCTTTGTTCTTTTAAAATTGATTTTAATCATTATTCCATGTTCAGAGTTTGGGGGAACTCTTTGTGAAGGTAACTTTTGAGACTTTTTTTTTTTTTGGTTTTTCGAGATAGGGTTTCTCTGTATAGCCTTGGCTGTCCTGGAACTCTGTAGACCAGACTGGCCTCGAACTCAGAAATCCACCTGCCTCTGCCTCCCGAGTGCTGGGATTAAAGGCGTGTGCAACCACAACCTGGCTTGAGACTTCTGTAAATCTAAATTTACTTCATAATAAAGTGATTGTGTATGTTTACATGTGTATATTTATGTATACAGGCATGTATGTGTGGGTATATATTTCATAATAGCTTTTGTGAAGTTTTTTGAGAGTATGTCTTGCTATGTAGTTTGGCCAGTAGGAAACTCACTATGTAGACCAGGCTGGCCTCAAACTCAGAGATATGTCTGTGCCTGCATCTCAAATGCTTGGATTAAAGGTGTGCACCATCACACCCAGTTGGTTTTTTTTTTTTTTTTTTTTTTTGAGGCAGGGTTTCTCTGTGCAGCCTTGGCTGTCCTAGAACTCACTCTATAGACCAGGTTGGCCTTGAACTCAGAAATTTGCCTGTCTCTGCCTCCCAAGTGCTGGGATTAAAGGCGTGCACCACCATTGCCCTGCCACATACCCAGTTTTATACAGGGTTAGGAACTGAACCCAGGGCTTCATGGACTTGAGGCACTTTATCAACTGAGCCACACCCTCAATTATTCCTTTGGAGTAGATTTTCAAAACATGTTACTGAAACTTATTCTTCCAGTTTTGTTAATTTACTCTTCTCTGGAACACATGCTGTTTTGCTGTTTTGTCTTTCTTTCTTTCTTTTCTCTCTCTCTCTCTCTCTCTCTCTCTCTCTCTCTCTCCTCTCTCTCTCCCTCCCTCTTTCTTTCTTTTCTTTTCTTTCTTTTTTTCTTTTTTTCTTTCTTTCTTTCTTTCTTTTGGCAGTACTATGTATTCAATTTAGGATGTTATGCATGTGAAGCAAATGCTTTTAACTATGAGCTATAGCTCTGTCCCAGAGCAAAGATCTAGTTTTTGTTGTTGTTGCTGCTTTGAGAACTGGTTCAGAATGCCCTTAAAATTATAAATCCATTCATTACTTTAACCTTGTTGAAAGTATCTTCTTATATTTTTTAAAAAGAAAAATTCAGATACTTCTAAAATTTGGAAGTTATCTCGAACCCAAAATAAAAAGTTTACCTCTTTATATCTATGAAGAAAATATTTAAGATGAATAATCCTAGGAAAAACAATTAGAATGGAAGCAGCTTATTCTATCTTAGAGAACAAATATATTTTTAAAAAGTGAAGAATTGAAGAAGCCAACATGGAGGCAGATGGACAGGAAGAAGATCCTAATCCCATGTGGTTTTAATAGCCACAAGTAGCTAAGATTTTCCTCAAGGTTAGAACAACTGGGGTAAAGCTTTTATCACTATCAACTGGCTCTGAAATTATTGTGTTGGCATCTTGTAAATTGTGATATTATTGTTATATAGATCCGATTGGATAATTTAAAAAAGTGAGTGATTAATCTCTAGCAGGATAAATGCTAGTCCAATGCATAGTCACTATGCATTCACTGGGAGAAGAGTAATTGATGGGTGTACTGGCCTTGTTCCCAGGCAGATGGGACACAAGAGTCTCAGGTTAGCTACCCATTACCTTTGTGAAACTGGAAAAGCAAGTTCAACTCTCCCAAGCTGTGGGAGATGTCTCCTAAAATGGCTAAATCATCTGTGCCTCCTTGGACTTATGCCCTTGTGTAATACTCACACACCTTGAATAGGAACAGGATCCATGTGACTTGTTTTGAATGGTAAAACACAGCAAAAATTCAGGGGTATCAATTCTAATACAACTAGATTATAATAGATGGACTTCAGACTGGGAGATGTAGCTCAATAGTGTAGGATTTATCTAGCATGCACAAGGCTCTGTCTCCCAATTAACAGCAACAAAAAGACTGACTTTAGTATTCCTGGCACTTTCACTAATTCATCTTCATAGAGCCAGCTTAGGTATGCTGTGATCTGCCCTGCAGAAGTCCATGTATCAAAGAACTTCAAACAGACTGAGACAAACCACATCCTGCTGACACAAATAAGCTTGGAAGTGCATTTTTCTCTAGTGGAGTCTCCAAATCACTACAGTCCTGGCCAACACTTGCACTACCAGCTTGTGAGAGATTCTGAATCAGGGTTTGAAGCTACACTGTATCTGATTCCTGACAGGTTAAAAACTGAATTAAGGAATACTGCTATGGCCAGAGATGTAGCTCAGTGGCAGAGTGCTTGTCAAGTATGGACAAGGCCCTTGGTTCAATATTTTAGTACATAAATATATAAATATAAAAGTTGATGTCTAAAAGCTAGTAAGTTTTGAAGTTTTGAGGTTTTTTTTTTTTTTTTTTTTGGTTTTGGTTTTTGGTTTTTAGAAACAGGGTTTCTCTGTGTAGCCCTGGCTGTCCTGGAACTCACTCTGTAGACCAGGCTGGCCTCGAACTCAGAAATCCGCCTGTCTCTGCCTCCCAAGTGCTGGGATTAAAGGCGTGCACCACCACCACCCGGCAGTTTTGAGTTTTTTAAATACATCAAATTTAGTTTCCTTATCTTTAAAACAGGGTTAATAGTCTACGTCACATGTGTATTAAATAAGATTACATAAAGCAACTGGCACCTAGTATATTATTGAAAAGAAAAATGTTACCATGAATTCAAATCTACTCTTGCAGGTTACATTGTGATATAACACTGTTGGTATAAAATATTGTCTTTAGATAAGGTTACAGCATTTTCCATGGTGATTTTAAGCATTCCAATCACTTGCCTTCGCATAGATTAGAATATCACTTTGTTTTGAGACGGGGTCTCATTAGCTGGAGCTAGTATTGAACTCATGTCCCTACCTTTACCTCTCAAGTGCTATAATTATAGGCGTTTTCTCTATTAATATTAATAATGTAGCACATTATTATTATTATGCCTGGCCAATTATTATTTCCTTTTAAGAGATAAAGAAACTTAGGGTCAGAAGACTTAAGCGACTTGTTCATGATTTTCTACAGTTAGAAAGTTATTAGACCTAATCTCTTTTCACCATTACTATGTAACATTTAATCTTTAACTATTAAGTATCAGGTGTTATTTTAGGCTTAGAACAGAAAGATAAAATCAAAGATTTTGGGTTTTTTGAAGCTTATATTTCCTTTTACATGCCATAATAAATTGGAAAAGGCAATTTAGGCTTTTATTAAAAAATAGTCAAGCTTGTGTTTCAAAATATTTTGACTTGGAAATGCAATGTTTATCATTATCTTTGTCATGACCGCTCTAAGGCTATTTAATTAACAGTTATATAACATATGGCAGTGGCTTGCTTTATTTCACTGACTAAATTCCTGATAGAGCTTCATATATACACTGAACAATTATTTGTTGGTTGTGATAACACAGTTTGAGTTCTCAACTTCAGATCTTTTACTTCATAAGCTTTATTCATTTCTTGGCACATAGTTTAGCTGATTAAGAGTGTCTTTTCTCTTGAGTATAGAAACAATCAAAAGTACAACAGATGCAGCTTATTTAGTAATATTTCAGATAGTGTTAGACTGACGAGAAATCCAAGAACAATATGAAAATGTCTTAACTCAGCTTACTAAGTAAATGTGAGAAGTCACTAAACTCAGAACTTGTAAACTACTCATAGATCAAAGCAAAATACTGTACTTGTCTGAATAGTCTAAGTTTTAGAATAAATACAATTTCCTCTTGGAACCCACTCTCCCAACACACACACACACACACACACACACATATACACACGATTTTCTGAAAGACTGTTTAATTCCTGATGACAACTGTCTGATCAAATTATGGTGTTTTTATAGATCATTTAAATGATCTGCAATTCGCAAGTGAGTTGCTGTTAGGTAAAAGTATTCAGTTGTGTCCTTGAAACAGGGGTTTCATTGAGAAAAGAAATGGTGAATGAGAATGAAACTGGTAAGTTTCTTCAAGCACTCCCAGAGGGCACTTGCGTTTTTGAAAATGCTACAGCACTTCCTTTCAGTAGCCTATCTAGTGTCTTTTCATTCTCATCTGGAATAGTTAAAACTAACATTGGCCTTTTAAAGATTCCTGTAAAAATATATCCTAAGTGTTAAACAACGAATTCTTACACAGACAGGATTTGGTTCTATAGCTTATGAAGAATGAATAACCTAACACATATGAAGTGCTCTGGGTAAGAATGGACTAAATTTTAAACACTGTTTCAGGTAGCAAAGAAAAGCCTTGGGCTAAAGTCCTATTGTCCAAGTTTATTTTGATTCCATGTTTTATTATTCAGATCACTATTCTCCTTTACATACTTTGGGCAGGGAGGAAAGGATATTTCTTTATATAAGTCTTAAAAATCATGATTCAAGGAGAATAGAATTTAAAAACTAAGCTTAAAAATTCCAACAATGAAATCTCCCCAACAGGATTTCCTGGATGAGAGGAATAGTAGGGAAGAGGCATAGCAGCGAAGACCCAGCAGCTGTGCAGTTGAAGGGTCCTAGCTAAGGACCTTCATGTGATAATCATCCCTTTCACTTGATAAAAACAAAAGCAAATGTACTGGTGAGTTTTATGTTAACTTGACACAGCTAGAGTCATCTGCAAGGAGACAGTCTCAGTTGAGAAAATGGCCGGCTGTATGGTATTTTCTTAAATAGGGATCAGCAGGAGAGCCCAGTTCATTGTGGGTGGTGCCACCCCTGAGTTCTATAAAAAAGCAGGCTGAGCAAGCCAGTAAGCAGTATTCCTCCATGGCCTCTGCATCAGTCTCTGCCTCCAGGTTCCTGCCCTGTTTTGAATTCCTGACCTGACTTCTTTCAATGATGAACAGTGCTTTTTGGTCATGGGGTTTCATCACAGCAATAGAAATCCCAACTAAGACAGCAAATTTGGGGATTTTTATAGATTAAAGGCCTGGCTAGTATACTCTATTTCTCTAAGATAAAACAGGTAATTCTTCAAGTTACACAAAGAGCCTGGTATAAAAGGTGCTATATAGTATGAAAAGCCCAAAGTATAGTCCCTACTCTTTGAAAAAATGGAGTCTTAAGACAGAAATAGTGGCCGGGCAGTGGTGGCACATGCCTTTAATCCCAGCACGTGGGAGGCAGAGGCAGGCAGATTTCTGAGTTTGAGGCCAGCCTGGTCTACAGAGTGAGTGCCAGGACAGCCAGGGCTACACAGAGAAACCCTGTCTCCAAAAACCAAAAAAAAAAAGGACAGGAATGGTGTTTACCTGCACTCTTAGTACTTGGGAGGTGGAAGTAAGACAGAGTCCTAGGCTAGCTTGGGCTACAAGGAGAATTTTGTGCTATCCTGGGTTACAGAGTTCCTATCTTAAAGAAATAAAAACAGAAGACTGAGTCTCTTTTAACTACTATATACATTTCTCAACATGGTCTTTAAAGTGAAAGATCCCAGAAATCTTTCAAAGTACAGCTAGCACATAAACTCAGTTTTTCAAGAATATCTTGTATGGGTACTAAGCTTATATTAATGGCTCCTTTAGGAAGCTTTATTTAAAGCTTTTGACAGAAAGCAACTTTTAAGGTCGAGAACTACTCAAACGACTCTGCCCGTTACTTCCTCTACAGATCATGACTTACTAAGGTGCTTTTGTTTGTTTTTAAAGTTTCATCATCTTACTAATCTCCAGCAAAGGAAAGAAAATTGAACAGGTCCTAATCGCTAATTTCAGTTATATAGCCAATTCAGGACTAACTTAGCCTAAGCTTAAAAAAAAATCCATGAATTTCCAAGTTGGTCCACTGAGAGAAAAGCCATCTGATGATACTGATCACCACCACATGTCCTGACTGAGCTCCCCATCTATACAATCGAAAGACAACTGGACCTAACTCCTCACACTTTAGCCTTTCCTTAAATGTTTCCCAAAAGTCAAAACATGTCTCCCTCGCTCCAAAACACTTCATTCTTTACAGTCAGTATCCATGAAAGGGCAATTTGTTAATTTTCATTTGACTGATATGAAGTGGTAAAAGAGTAATTGAAAAAGGTTGGCTTCTAAGAAA
Organism: Mus caroli; assembly: GCF_978045245.1. NCBI lineage: Eukaryota > Metazoa > Chordata > Mammalia > Rodentia > Muridae > Mus > Mus caroli. Next base: position 34,913,692 of record NW_028227263.1, on the reverse strand, counting down.
AAAAATATTTTATTTTTAAAGATTTTAAAAAATGTGTTTGAGGCCGGGCAGTGGTGGCGCATGCCTTTAATCCCAGCACTTGGGGGGCAGAGGCAGGGGAATTTCTGAGTTCGAGGCCAGCCTGGTATACAAAGTGAGTTCCAGGATAGCAAGGGCTACACAGAGAAACCCTGTCTCGAAAAGGAAAAAAAAAAAAAAAAGGAAGAAAAAGATTTTCATCCGTACCATCAGGCCACCCTCCTGCCTCAGTTCCAGGGATGGCAGGGACAGCGTGCAGATCTCCACCTTAATAGTTTGCTCAGTCCTTAACAAACCCTAACCCTTAATATTTTACCTCTAACTTAACAGCCAGCACACACACAGACAGACACACAAACTTTGTCATAAAATCCAACGTGCCTTCATGATCAAAGTTCGATAGTCAATAGTACTAGAAGAAACACATGTCTATAAAATAAAAGCCAGAACCTTTAAAAAAACAATGTGTTTGAGTGTTTGCTTGCAAGTACGTAAGTGTACTACATATGTGCCTGGTACACTCAGAGATTCAAAGGGTTGGATCCCCTGGAACTAGAGTTTCAAATTGTGAGCTGTAATATGGGTGCTGACAACCAAACTGGGTCTTCAGCAGGAACAACAAATGTTCTGAACATCTGAACCATATCTCCACAAATATCCCAAATTTAAATTTCAAATAATTGAGTCCCTAATGAAATGGAAATTAAGGGTTCTTTGGAAAGTTGGTTGGATGGTGTTTTGGTGGGGCAAACATGGGAGGGAACTTTTTGTTAAAGTGGACACAGGTGTGAAAGATTAAAGCAGACTCGTGAAGAAACATTTTGCTGAAGCAGACACAGGAGAAAGGATGTTTTGTTAAAGCAAGCACTTGAAAGGATACATGATAAAGGATTCTTTGCTAAGGACATGCATATATTGGTTGGCTTTACCTTGCATAGTTGAGCTGCATTTGTTGAGACTCCATAGACAGAAACTCAACAAAACACTTCTAGTGGTATGCTGTAGTTTCTTGCTGCTTCTGTGGATTCAGGCAGGGTGATGTGTCTGACCTGAGACAGACACATGTGCTGAGGCAAGACTCATGGGAGACATGTAATGTTTGGAGGGTATAAACAGGACTCTGAACAGTGCAGGAAGCAGAGCTTGGCTTGCTTATAGAGCTAGCTGTGCAACTGTGGGTTTCATGTCTTCACTGATCTTTCCCTTTACTGAGAGAGGCACAGCTGAGAACTTCTCCTGGTGTTCCTGCTGGTCCCTCCTGTTGAATCAAGCCAAGGCTGAGGCCTGACTGTCTCTGCTAGGTCATGTCACCACTGTTGCTAACCCAGCTGTACCAAACTGAACTGCTGGTGTATCCATGAGGTGTTTGCAAGTGGATCAAGCTGCTGCCGCCTGCTAACCTGTGAAATGAATTGCTGATTTCCAGACAACACAGACAGGAGTTGCTCCAAAAAACCTTTCTAAACTGGTCCACTTCCCCCATATCCTTTCTTTCCCACTACCTCTGGTGAGTGGTGGGCTAAAGGGAAATTAAGCATTTAAGAACAATCATTTAAAATGGGTTTTGAAAAAAATTAAAATTATACCCTAAATCCTTATTTGAATTTAAAATTTGATCTTATCTGGTAAGAATTTTAGAGCTCACTTCAGTTCAATCCCTTTCATTTAAAAAATTAACTAAAGCCTAGAGAGGGATGAACTTTAAGACAGTTAATTAGTTACAGAACACAAGTCTCTTGATACTTACTCCAGAATTCTTTCCATTGTGCTAATTAACAGTAGTCAGTTATAGTAACTTAAAATGAAACATGCAGCAGTTCCACAAATACATTTCCAAAGCTGAGAGACCATTTTATAAGTTATAGGTAAATTACATTTTAGGGAATAAAACAATCTTAAGGCAATAGGGAATTTCCCATAAATGCTGCCTTTGAAGCTCTTGAAATACAGGTTCATTTTTAATCCTGTTTAAGGAAGGCTTCATAAAGCAACTCTCTCATGAATTATATTTTACCCTTTAACTAGAAAATTCAATCCACTTTTCTATCATTAGAAATCTGGCGGCCGAGTGATGGTGGTTCATGCCTTTAATCCCAGCACTTGAGAGGCAGAGCCAGGCAGATTTCTGAGTTCAAGGCCAGCTTGGTCTACAGAGTGAATTCCAGGATAGCCAGGGCTATACAGAGAAACCCTGTCTCGAAAAAAACCAAAAAACCCAAAACCAAAGAGGGGGGGGGGAGGGAGGGAGAGAGAGAGAGAGAGAGAGAGAGAGAGAGAGAGAGAGAGAGAGAGAGAGAGAGAGAGAATGAATGAATGAATGAATATGAATAAGAATCTGGCTAGGTGGTAGTGGCACATGCCTTTTGCCAGGGTTGGAGTGTGGCAGGGGTGGTGAGACAGGTTTTTTTCTGTATAGGTCTGGCTGTTTTGAAACTTGTTCTGTAGACCAAGCTGGCTGACACATGCCTTTAATCTCAGCACTTGGGAGACAGAGGCAGGCAAATCTGAGTTTGAGGCTACCTTGTAACAGAGCTAGTTCCAGGACAGCCAGGACTATAGAGAAACAGGTCTTAAAAAAAGAAGAGCAGGAGGAGGAAGAGGAAGAGGAAGAAGAAACAGACTTTGACTACCACTGTATTTATGTGCAGATGTATATCAAGACTAAAAAGGCACAGTCCTCATTAAGAAATCTAAGCAATTTGAACTATTTGAAATACAGAGATTAAAGATAAGAAAGTCCTTTGGGGTTCAACACATCAAAGTGGCACTGCTTTAGAGATACGCAGGCCAGGTAGCTGTCATTGCTGGTGCCTTGAAAATATCATTTAGCCCTCAAGTAGCTATTTTAAGTGAAGTTATTTATTTCTCCTTTTAACATTTCCTGTGTGTGTGTGTGTGTGTGTGTGTGTGTGTATGTGTGTGTATATGTGCGTGTGCAGGAGAGTGTGCTCATGTGTAAGATATATCAGATAGTATCTTCCTTCAGGCTGGAGAGAAAGGTTCCCATACTGTTCTTAAAAATGCTGCCTGGCACAATAAACACAGGGCTTGTAAACAGTCAAGAAAGGGAGACAGGCAGAATGGCTAACTTTGGGTTTTAAGAACAGCCAGCCAACTGCGAAGGACAAGTGTTTAAACACAGAAGAAAAGAATCTTCTCTTTGGGGACCCAGTTGTAACTAACAGATTAGAACGATTTAGAAGTGTGGTATGGAGTTAGTCTACTTTTCAGCAGGCATCAGACCCACCTTTACATGCTAAAGTTCATTTTCCCCAGTTACATACTTCATAATAGAATAGGCCAGATAGGTTTCAGAACACTTGAGTTGGTGTCAAGTTGGGCACGAGGTCTAATAGCAGGAAACAGGGTCCCAGTTAATATGACTGGATAAATAGAACAAAGTGGACGGCTAAAAATGCAGTTTAGGAAAAGATAGGGAAGTAATACATTTGAAGAGTGAGACATCCTGGAGAGAGATTTAACACATAAGAATCTTTTAGTTGTCAGAGTTCAGTACAAGACAGATGCAGAAATGCTTCTCAAACCGAGGCATGTTTAATACCAGGGTTTGTACATAAAATGTATTGCATGTATAGGAAACTATGATGCATTTTTGAATATTTAACTTTATATTAAAGAAATTTGTATTTTTTTTCAGAAAAATAAAGTTATAAAGTAGATAATCCACTTTGGATGAATTTAGAAGACGGATTTCAAAGAATATTTGGATTTTAGGAGCTACTGTTGTACTGAACTTATAAAGTCACTGTCTTCTTTTCTTTGAAAAGTCTGCAGGGCAGTGACAAAGTACCGTCTTTGAGAAAGACTAAACTTTGCTACTCAGTGTGTTACTTCACTCAAGCCCAAGTCTTCCAGTATTATTATAAACATTAATCATAACACGTTAGCCGGGCAGTGGTGGCACACGCCTTTAATCCCAGCACTTGGGAGGCAGAGGCAGCCGGATTTCTGAATTTGAGGCCAGCCTGGTCTACAGAGTGAGTTCAAGGACATCCAGGACTATACAAAAAACAAACAAAAAACCCCCAAAACCCCTCAACATGTTTACTAAGGCAAATGACAGATAAATCGATTTTTACTAAGCTGACAAAGGCAGGAGTGGGGGGAAACCTGGACAGAAGTACTTCATTTTCCCCTAGATCAAAATATGTGTGTTCTATTGAATGTTTCCTGAATTGTTGAATCAAGTTTATCTGGGATGCTGGATATGGTAGAGAACACATGCCATATACCAATTCTGGATTGGTCTTTAAACATATTCTCACTTAATTTTCTTTTTTTCTTTTTCTTTTTTGGTTTTTTCGAGACAGGGTTTCTCTGTGTAGCCCTAGCTGTCCTGGAACTCACTCTGTAGACCAGGCTGGGCTTGAACTCAGAAATCCGCCTGCCTCTGCCTCCCGAGTGCTGGGATTAAAGGCGTGCGCCACCACCGCCCGGCTGTCTCACTTAATTTTCAAAATTATCCTGAAAAACTAATTTTAAAAATAAATTAATGGAAGTTTAAGAGAGTTCAGAATGCTGTAGTCAAATATCTAGCTAAGTAGCAGGACATCTGATTCTAAGATATTTTACCACAATTTGCCAAAGCAGGAGAATAAATGTTTCAGTAAATGAGATTAAATAATGACTACCTGTAGTAGCTCTTGAATACAGGAGCAACACAAAATATCTAACAGAAATGGTTACCAAGATTATGTGACATGACTTGGAAAAAGTAGTCCAGAGACAGCAAATCAACAGGAATTTAAAAAAAGTTTTCCAAGATAGTGCCAATTAATAGCATTATAAATTAAACAAATAAGTCAACCAAGTATTTAACACACACACACACACACACACACACACACACACACACACTAATTTCATCAATTTAGGCCATAGTACAATGGAATTTGCAATAATCTAAAAAAACTTAAGAAAATATCTAAAATATTCTTCATACTTCCATACTTCTGCTCCTTTCCTTCTGTAGTTTGGCCTCTATCAAAATGTTAGAACATTCTTCAATGATTTCTGTAGAAGGTTCACACTGAATTCTACTTGGCAGGATACCTAAGCCATTAGCAAAAAACCCAAGTGTAACATGTGTGCACTTCCCACCACACCAACCAGAGAAGTAGGACCTCTCCATTTCCAAGTTTTTGTTGGTTCTCCTTCACCATTTTGCTCCCCTCCTTTTTAGTGAACTTTAATAAAGGCTTTTGTCAGATAATAAAGTAGAGAACTAGGTAAGATCCTCTAAAAGTTCAGCCAATAACATTGGAAATCATCATCATCAACACACACACACACACACAACCCACACCAGAATAAAATAGGATAAAAACCTAAAATATCTAGAAAAAGCACTGTGACAAAATAAATCGTAGTATTGAAAAGTAGGAGTCGCTGGATGTGGTGGCGCACGCCTTTAATCCCAACACTTGGGAGGCAGAGGCAGACGAATTTCTGAGTTCAAGGCCAGCCTGGTCTACAGAGTGAGTTCCAGGACAGCCAGGGCTATATAGAGAAATTGTCTTGAAAAAAAAAAAAAAAAAAGAAAAGAAAAGAAAAGAAAAAAAAAGAAAAGAAAAGTAGGAGTCACCAGAGACTATGTGAAAGCATGAAACTGATATTTTTATGGAAGGGAAAGACATTTCATAGAAGTAGATGTTTGTAGGGCAAGGATGGATAGGAAAAAGGTAGGGAGCACATCCTAAGTGCTACACTAAGTAAGGAACTAGACTTTTGTCTTACAGACCATCATTTCCTAGTTGTAACTATGGAACCCTTTGAAATTTACAATGTAAGAAATAATAGCAATAACATGTTTGAAGTTTTGACTCATTTTCTTAAAATCTCAATACCAGAGATAAATCCATCTTTTATTTTCAACTTACATTAACAATAAGACATGCAAACCCCTTCAATTTAGATGAGAATAGTGTTTCTATGTCTTTTTACTACACACAGGTTTAATATTAGGTGTGATGTTGCTAAGTCAGATCCGCATTTAAGCCGCAGCATCAAGTCTTTTCCTGTACTTGTTTTTGTTGCAGCATAATATGAAAACCCGTGTCACACAGGTGCATTGCTGTAAAAGGAAGAAGTATGTGAACATCACGTCTTGCAATGTTTGGATATTCTTGAATTAGGCTACTCCAAAGGTGTCAGTTCACTGAAATGTTGCTTCACTTGGGATTCAGATGTTAAATCAATCAGGCTTTCGTGGTTCTGAGCCTGATTAGGCTGGTTTAACAGTTACCATAAATGGATTTCTAACTCAAGCATTATCATCACTTGTCACAGAAAATATTTTAAAAGAGCAGAACTTAGATGCTGCATGATAACACCACAGATTAACTTTATTAACTGTATAAAGACGTTTATCAAAATTTGAGTATAGAAGTAAGGTGGCTTTCTCAAAGTAAGTTTCTTATAAGACTTTGAGCTTTGGCTCTACACTCAGAAGAGCTGAGCACTGAGCAGCCATTTCCTCACATAAAATTTTTAGTAACTGGGATTCATGTGATCCAGCTTTAATGTAACTGATAATGTGTACTGCTTGATCTATTTTTTACAGATGGAGGCATTATTTTAACTGCTGATGCATGCCGATATAATAGGCAGTGACTACTTGTTCTTCCTGGAGCTACATGTTTTAAGGTGACAGCCTCAGCAATTTTTCCCATCCACTACCCTAGAAACAGCACTGCAAACATCAACACATTTCTTCTATTCAATTTCATGTCTCTGCATAAAATTGTTGATACAGTTGAATATTTCTTCACCAGTTGTGTTACGCTGTAAAGATCCACATAAGAGTAGGTCCTCCTCGATAGATTTATTAAATCTATAATGAATAAACACAAGCAGCACAGCAAGTCCTGAAACATCAGCTGATTCATCTAGTTGCAGTGAAAACCCATCACAAAATTTCAGTCTACAAACAAGTTCTTCTTCAATATCAGCAGCTAGATCTTTAATTCGATGGACCACAGTACTGTTCAAGAGTTGTACTGCATCTCCCTTTTTACTATACTGTTCATCAACCATCTGCATCACTACATCTTTTGCACAAGGTTTAATAAGCAATTCTTCAACAATGAGCCTCTCCACTCAGGGCTAGGTTGTAGCCTTCACTGTACGCTGCTTCTGTAACACTTTCAGTCTCTGTATTGACAATCTTAGGTGCTGGAGGTTTTGTTTTCAGGTAAATCAAGATGTTGCTTGAAAAAGCTTATGTCTTTGTCCTTATACGCAACATGTTTAGTTTCTAAATGTCTTCCAAGCTAATAGGGACTAAAGAGCTACGGGATAAAGTTTTCTTATATAGTACACACTAAGCATGAGGTTCATCTAGATTTCCAGAGTAAATAAATGCAAAGGACAAATAACTTTCATCACATTTTCTTCTTATTTATTTAGTTTTTTATTTATTTTTACAAAATGTTGCTATTTTATTGGAATTGGACACAAATTTGACCCTAGAAAGCCCACTTTCGGGTTTTTCAGAAACTGAAGATTGCAGTGGTTCATCTTTACTTTGTACTATACCAACCTTGTTTTTGACATTCTGATTGAGATACTGGTTGGTAACAAACAAGTCTACTTCTTATTTAAGATTTCCTTGTTTTAGCAAAGGATAATGAGTTTGTGGCACAAAACATGGTTAATTTAGACTTAACACCGAGTATCACAAATGTTTTGAAATTGTAGGACAAGAAACAAAGAAAAGAGAGATCTACAGAAGCACACAAGTTAATTTGTAATGCTACCTACACATCCTCATGAAGATGGACATCACTTGTTCTTTTATCAGGTGATCTCTCATGCAACTTCCTGGTGCTCTGGTATGCACATCTTTCTTAAAGGTAGATTATCACATAAAAATAAAAACTATAGAAATGTGTTTAGTATTCTTAACTTACATTCAAATCATCTTATACTAAAACTATAAAGAAAAACTATTATTGCTAGTATCAATTTTCTTTCTCGAAACACTCAAGAGAATATTAACATTATTCAAAATTACCTGGGACTTAGTAGGGTAAGAAATAATGAGTTTGTATGTACATTTTTGAGGAAGGGATCTTTAGAAACATCTTTAGGAACCCTTCCATGGCAAATGTTGGTAAATATTTAAGACCATACAGTAAAAATGCTTGCTTTGTTGGTTATACAGATTCTGTTGCAACTATTCAACTCTGTAGTTATAGCATAAGAACAGATCAAAGAATGGGTGGGTGTTCCAATAAAACTTTATGTACCAAAACAGACTTTGTAGGCTTAATTTACCAACCTAATCTCATAGTGTATAATACTTTTGAATCTTTTATCTTTCTGGTAACTATTGCCATTAGATGCACTCAATGTTGATAGTATTATATATCAGAAGTCTCCCTTCAGAGCTGCAAGAATTCTAATAAGCTGTATTAAAAATACACATTGTTCCAAGACAGAGAACTCTAGTGTATTCTAAGCATTATGTGTTAACAATGAAAAGTAAACTATAGACCAAAAAGTAGATACTACTTCTCCAGTTTAAAATATAAACTTATATTATCTTAATTAAGATATATTTAAAATAATGCATACTGTTACTAGTTATTCTGCCTACTGTTGTGCCAAAGGTCAGAATCTTAAGAAAATATAAACTCACTTTAATAGATTTTTCTCTCATGTAATACAAGGGTAATGCAAACTTAAGACCGTCTAATGAATATTGTTTCCTAAGATTTAAATTAAATTTGTAAAGGAATACAGATTGTTCCTGTTGATTTAAATGCCATATGCTTAAGGATTAAGCTCTATCCTATCCTTTTAGCTCTTCCATCAAAATGGTTCTCCTGGTAGGTAAAATACCTGAAACAATGAACACGTCTTTCTGTAATTGCTCTCTCCACCTTGATAGCTTGAACTGCAGATTCTTCAGAAAACTAAAATTAAGGGATAGGGTGGGAACGGGAGTAACCAGAAGCCTAGAATAAGAAAAGTTAAAATCAGACACTGCAACAAGCAGAAGTATAAACGTCTACGATGACAACTTATCATATTTTAAATATAGTCAATACAAATGATTTTTCACTGCAATGCAGCTCTTGGGATGTAGTGAAGTAAATATGCTAATATTTTCTATTCCACTTACTGTTCTGGTAATTTCCTTGCTTTGAAATGCTTTTTTACCCACTGACATAGAAATATTCGGGGGTGGTGGTGGTGGGAATAAAAACCAACTGAGCTTTTTTTTTTTTTTTTTAAATACAGCCCCATTTCAATATCTCTAAAACTAAAAACTCAATCTAAAGTGGAATTAGATATGCAAGTGTTACATGACGTATGCTGTTACTATAATCAGTCTGTCCCCACTCTAACAATTAATGCTTACTGAGTAACTCTTATTTTCTGTGGCCTGTTAGTATCTGTGCCCAATTCCTCATATAGGTCAATTCATCTAATTGTCAAGAACCTGAGATTATCAACGACTGCATTTTAGAGAAAGATACAGGGAAGCTGGCACCTGCTAGGTTAACACATTTAGTCAGTGAAGAATGAACAGAGTTCCCAAACTGACTGTGCAGCCCACGTGCCTCGACAGTACTTGGGAGTTTTCTACTTCATCAAGCATAACGAGCATTTGGTACTAGAGGTTGGTGTGTGTGTACAAACAGATTGCCAGCGTGTTGTAACAGGCGAAGGCAGCAATCTTAAACCAAGCAGCAGTTAGAAAACCTATTCCTTAGCAGTGGACTCTCCTTCCAGCCTCGATTTAAATTTAGCATAACAGAGAGCTTCTCGGAGCCACTGGTTCACCAGAAAATGAAAATTTCCCCACCTCGTTGTCAAGTGGGCACAAAAAAAAAAAAAAAAAAGGAGCTTCGTTTTCTTAAAAGGGCCCCTTATTCCTTTCTCTTCAGAGGTACATCCCAGCAGCTCTTGGGGACAAAGCATCTGTCCTCCTAAATTTCCAGTTCCTTTCAGGGAACACTAGGGTGTCCCCTTAGGGGCCCTTTGCTGCCGGGCGGTCCTAGGTGTGAACGGGAGCGCAGGCCAATCGCAAAGGTTAGGAAGCAGGAGGGGCCGGGCAGCTCCACTAGGACCTAGAAGTATTTCAACGCGGTCACTTCGCCCTGCGGCCAGTGACAGCCATCCCTGCGGGCCAGGGTGCACTGCTCGCCGAGCACCACGCCCCCGGAGGCACGCTTCCTGCCCTAGCCTACCAGTGCCTCAGGATTCCTCTCGCCCCAGGAAGGTCGACTGTGCCATCGACATGAAGTCGTGTCAACACACCCAACACCTTTCCACTCCATCTCCATCGGCCTACCGTCTCGGCCGCGGCTGGGCTGCAGAGCCGCGTCGCGGTCCCCAGCCGAGCACGAGACCGCCATTTTAGACAGCTCAAGGCAGCGGCCATTTCGGAGCGGCCCACTCGCCGGCGGCTCAGCTCCTCACCTTCAGCGAGGGTCTAGGGCCAGTCGTCGGGGACTGGAGGGAGGAGGGAGAGATGAAAAACAAAACAGAGGGGAGGAGGACGCGGGACGGGGTGATGCTGTCAACTCAGGGATACCGCCTAAGCCACCTCAAAGGGCCCCGACTCTCGGACGGCGCGGCCTGAAGTCTGAAAGGACACTTAGAGCTCCACTGCGGCCAGACGCGATGGTCTGCAGGAGCGACTTCGCCGCTGTCCAATCAGCGACAGAGCTGATCCCTACCGCCAATCCGCGCTGAGCAGCGAGGCGGGACTAAGAGCCCAGGTTTGGTTGAGGCGCGGTGTGGCCTGGGAGCCGCCTAGCCCGCTCTGGGCTCCCGGCTGCCGGGCGAAGCCATTGTTTTCCGAGTTCCCCGGCGCGCCGTGGGCCTGGCGCGGGTTTAGAGAGCAGATTCCGGGGCTCCTCCAGTTCCACGTGGCTGATGCTGACAGACAGATGGCGGCCCAGTCGGCATTTCCCTCAGCTCTGTCGCTCTGCAAGGACTGCTGGGACAGCTATGGGTCCTGAGCTCGGGAGCCTAGGCTGATGGTGGCCCGGTCACTCAGTGCTTGGAAGCGGGAAGAAAAAACTCACCTTCCTCGGCGTGCATAAACCTTTACCAGCCGGGGGGGTTAGGCCCGGCCAAGGGCAAGCCTGATGTTTGGCCTCCCAGGTGGCCCAGCAGGACGAAAGGGAAAATCCTTAGAACTCTTCTTTTTCTGAGGTTTACCTCAGAATTACCAACTCATCTCTGTTGGGTGGGCTGGCAACATTTGGGTGTTTTAAGCCATCCATCCCCGTTCTCCCTCTTTTCCAAAAGGGCATGGCCAGGCTTGAGGTCCTGTGTGTAGGGATTAAAAAGCATGTGCCACCACGCCCCGCGAAGCCTAACCCTTACCAGGACTGATGGCAGTCATCTAGCTTCAGGATAATTTTGGAATAAGATTTTGTTTATTATATATTTTTATATATGCTCCCAATGTAAACTTCACATACCTGGTTTGTGTCTTTGTAAATTGGAAAAAAAAAAAAAAACTAAAAACTAAGACAATGGGAAGAATAATTAATTAAACATATTCGTGTTTAATTAAAGACTAGGATTTAACTTAGGCTCTATATGCTGACGAGTCTACTGTTCTTGAAACATACAGATTTTTTTCTGTTAATTGCTGTGTCAAATTATAATTTATTATATATTTATATACAGTTACGATTATGTTGGTTCAGAGAAAAATACAGGCAATGTAGGACTCAGCAAATAAAAGATAATAATACTGTTTATAGAGTGCACTGTAGGAGCCAGGGGCTGTTTTATGTACTTTTTGTTTTGTTTTGATATTTGAGACAGGGTTTCTTTGTATAGCCTTGGCTGTCCTAGAACTTGCTCTCTAGTCTAGGCTGGCCTTGAACTCATAGAGATCTGCCTGCCTCTGCCTCCTGTGCTGGAATTAAAGGTATGCACCATCACCACCTGGCTGTTTCGTGTCCTTTCAGTGTTTTAACTCATATACTCAGCACCAGTCTAAGATCAGATCCTATTTACAGGTAAGGACTTAGAGCATAGAGAAGTACATTTTGCAAACATGACCAACTGATAGTCTATGTTGGGTTCCTTTTTAGTTGTGGGAACCACAAATTGTGTATTTACTTGTGGGCATGCGTGCATTCATACAAAGTTAATTTATATTAGAAGACTTGTAAGATTACAACAATATATCAGTTAAGAAGGTGGGGCCTCACTTTTAAAAAGGAACTGAAAGCTGGGTGTGTCGGCACACTTCATAATCCCATCACTGGGAGGGTTAAGGAGAGATTACCACACAGACTGAGAAGTATCAGACCAGCCTGGGTTACAAAGCAAGATATTGTCTCCAAAAAATGGAGGGAAAGGTAGGAAGACAATTCAATAAAGTGCTTGCAAGAAAGAGCCAGCATGAAATCTTGAGTTTAGTCTCCAGCACTAATATAAAAAGGAAGGTATGGCGACATATTTGTAATTGCAGAGCTCTGCATCTCAGTGTCTTAAGAAAAAAAGTAGGAGGGCTGGAGAGATGGCTCAGATGTCAAGAATACTTGTTCCTGCAGAAGACCTAGGGTTGATCGCTAGCACCCATATTGTGGCTCAGTTCCAGGGGATCCAAGAGGCACACATGTGGTGCATATACATGCACACAGGCAAAACATTCATATAAAACAGCAACATTCCAGCAAAACAAAATTCCAGAAAAGAAACAAGATGGCGGGCTGGCGAGATGGCTCAGTGGTTAAGAGCGCTGACTGCTCTTCCGAAGGTCCGGAGTTCAAATCCCAGCAACCACATGGTGGCTCACAACCATCCATTACGAAATCTGATACCCTCTTCTGGAGTGTCTGAAGATGGCTACAGTGTACTTACATATAATAAATAAATAAAACTTAAAAGAAAAAAAAAACAATGTAAAAACTAACATTAAAAAAAAAAAAAAAGAAACAAGATGGCTCTTGAAGAACAATACCTGAATTTAATCTCTCACATGTGTACACACACACAAACACACATACACACCAAACAAAACAAAAATCTGTAATCTGAACCCCAAGTAAAATCATCACTGAAGCAGTAACAAGAACTCAATTCCTTCAGAAGTCTGAGGTGGCAATTCTTTTGACCTTGGTTGCGGCTGGATTACATACACTACAATTAAATTCTCTAGGAAAGATGATGAGCCAAGTGCTCTGAACCTATTGCGAGCCAGTGTCCTGCTTTGGGATTTACAGTCCACTCTATCTTTCTCAGCTGGGGGATGCCCTGGAAGGGCATGATTGCCACCAAACAGACTCTGAAAGATTTGATAATAGATAAAGACCATCTTTCCCAAACAATGCAGCAAATCCTTTCTTGAAGGAAGACTGTAGTGATGCACCTCCATTTTTTACAGAATCTATAACATTTAACTATGATAGTATAGTTTCATTATTTCTGTGAACATTATCATTAGTGGTACATGCTTTCTCAGCTTTTGATGTCTATGAAACTTGTATGTGAAGGTCACTTTGCAAAAGTTAGGCAAATGCTCATCACTGCCTGTGATGGTTTGTATATCCTTGGACCAGGGAGTGGCACCATCTGGAGGTGTGGCCTTGTTGGAATAGGTGTGACCTGGTTGGAATGGGTGTGTCACTGTGAGGTGGGCATAAGATCCTCACCCTAGTTGCCTGGAAATCAGTCTTCCACTAGCAGCCTTTGGATGAAGACATAGAACTCTCAACTCCTACTGTGCCATGCCTGCCTGGATACTGCCATGCTCCCTCTTTGATGATAATGGACTGAACCTCTGAACCTGTAAGCCAGCCCCAATTAAATGTTGTTTTTTATAAGACTTGCCTTGGCCATGGTGTCTGTTCACAGCAGTAAAACCCTAACTAAGACAGAAGTTGGTACCAGAAGTGGGGTATTGCTGTAATAGGCCTGACCATGCTTTTATTTGAAAGAATGTGGATTTTGGGACTTTGGATTTGGAAAGCTTTAATAGAATAGGAATGCTTTAAATGGGGCTTAATGGGTCATCCTAATAGGAATATGGAAGACTTTGTTGCTGGGAGTAATTTGAACTGTGTTGACCTGGCCCAAGAGATTTCAAAGGAGAAGAATTTCAGAATGTGACATAAAGACTATTTTTGTGGTATTTTGGTGAAGGTGGCTACTTTTTGCCCTTGTTTGAAATGTCTGCCTGAGGCTAAGGTGAAGAGACTCAGATTAATTGCATTGACAAAGGAAGTTTCAAAAAAGCCCAGCAGAGACTTTGTTCTCTGGTTAAGTCTTATGAAGAGAAGTTTGAACAAGCATAGTAAGCTTAGAAAGGAAAAATATAAAATATATGGTTTGAGTATTAAAGGGGTACTAGGAAGTGAAATGGAGCAAAATCTTGTGTTCTAGGAGATAACAGATTAAGGGAGTGAGACCTTGGGGCAAGATCCTACCCAGATAAACTTAGATCCAGGCATGGTGATACACACCTTTAATCCCAGGAGACAGGCGTGCTGATCTCTGCATTCAAGGTCAATCTACAGAGCAAGATCCAGGATAGCCAAGCTTAGGCAGTGAAGGATTTGGAAAACAGAAAGCCAGTGACAATGTAATAGCACAAGCGGGTCATGTTGTAGTTTGTACAAGCAGCAGAACTTTGCAGCTTCAACCACGTGGCTCTGGCTCTAGAGTTAAGAATGAAAAGAACTACTGGGACAATTGGTGCTGGTTAGCTGGAGCTAAGAAATTAGCAGTGATTAAGAAGAGACCAGCATCACTGAGGTGAAATCTTCTGGGAAGTATTTTCTGGGAGCACAAAGAAGCTGTGTTCCAGAGATAGCCAAGGTTGTACCTCTTGTTGCAGCTGGACTTGGTAATATGTAAGAGTCACCCAGGTGTACTGGTTTTGAAGGCATGAAGGTGTAATAAAGAACAGCTGAGGCTTGGCACTATGAGGGTCATGGAAGGCCATTGGAGAAGGTGTAGCCTTGGCTGTAGTTGATGGCCCAGGACTGAAGGGGTCAGGCAAAGGATTTGATGCTTGGCATCATGAAGAGAGCCTATGAGAGGCTATTGGTGAAGCTTAGTTGGAGTGAAACAGCCTAGTGAAGTGGATCAAGTTGAGCTTAGAGTGCTACAGAGGGCTGAGCTGGAGAACTGATGCCAGCCCTTAGGAGGAGTCCAAAAGGTCAAGTGGAATCCCAGACACCAACACAAGAAGCTGTAACATTGAAATTGCCTTGGATACTCAAAGATGTTAAAGATGCCAGAGCCATGGAATACATGCTGATGAAAGCTGCTAACAGGGAGTGGAACTAGACCAGGAGAAACAGTTTGTTGCAGTCAACAATTATGAAAAGGAATGGAGATCTGAAGCCTGCTTTGACATCAGCCATGGAGATGCAGAGTTTGGAGTTTGCCCAGCTGGTTTCCTGCCTTGCTTTGGGGATTACAGTTAATTAAATTGGATGAATCTCAGAAGAGACCTTGAACTTTGGACTTTTAACATTGTTGCGACTATGAGGACTTTGAAAGTTGGACTAAATGCATTTTGCATTATGCTATGTTTAAGTATGGCCCCCATAGACTCATGGTTTTGAACAAGTCTATGGGGACCAGGGAGTGGAATGTGATGGTTTGTATATCCTTGGACCAGGGAGTGGCACCATCTGGAGGTGTGGCCTTGTTGGAATAGGTGTGACCTGGTTGGAATGGGTGTGTCACTGTGGGTGTGGGCATAAGATCCTCACCCTAGTTGCCTAGAAGTCAGTCTTCCACTAGCAGCCTTTGGATGAAGACATAGAACTCTCAGCTCCTACTGTGCCATGCCTGCCTGGATACTGCCATGCTCCCTCTTTGATGATAATGGACTGAACCTCTGAACCTGTAAGCCAGCCCCAATTAAATGTTGTTTTTTGTAAGACTTGCCTTGGTCATGGTGTCTGTTCACAGCAGTAAAACCCTAACTAAGACACTGCCTAAGATATTATTACATTTATAATAATAGTTTCAAGTGTCTAAGAAAAATTAATTAGTTGAATATATAAATAACATTAAATATTTAAGAAATACTTAGTTAAGCTTGTGAATTAGATCATAGCAAAGTGGAAGTGTCCATATTTTATGATTATAAAATTTGAAAACATATAATATTTATTAAGCTTAAAGGCATAGGAAGTAACTGTTGTATAATTTAACACATTTTGATTATATTAATAATCAAGCAAATCATGTCAAATTATCAGGTTTTTAAATAGCTTATATTCACTCCTGAAACTATTTCTTTCATATTTATTTATATGTACTCACCATATACATAAATAATAAGTTGATAATAAACATATTTTAGGATTTTAGATTCTATTAAAGCCCTATATTGTTACACTTGGAGTCATAAATTTTTCTGACTCATCTTTATCTCTTGCAGATATAGACATTGTCTTAGCTGAGAATTCTACATCTTGATCCAAAGGCTGACAGGAGAAAAGTCTCTTTCAGCAGGCATCCAGAAGAGACTGTCGCACTGGCCAAACTTGAGCAAATATGAGACCTCAAAGCCCTGCCTCCACAGTGACACACACTTCCCCTAACAAGGCTGCCTTTTCCAATGAGGCCATACCTCCTAAAAGTGCCACTTTCCACAGGCTAAGCATATTCAAACCACCATATTCTACTCCCTAGATTCCATAGGCTTGTTCAAAAACATGAGTCCATGGGGGCCATACCAAGTCATAGCATAATGCAAATTAGTCCAATTTCAAAAGTCCCCATAGTCTATCACAGTTCCAACCACGATTCACAGTCTCTTCTGAAATTCAGGCAGTCTCTTAACTGTAATCCCCTATAAAATTGAAATATAAAAGCAGGTCACATACTCCCAACATCATAGGATATACATTACTATTCCAAAACATCATAGTGAGGAACTACTAGACCAAAAATAAGACCAAAAACCAACTGGGAAAACCCTAAACTGAATCTCCATGTCTGATATCCAACTCCTTTTGGCTTGTTGACTACAACACAATTCTTTCTCTTGGGCTAGTTCCATTCCTTGTTAGCAACTTTCCTTGGCATGTATCCCACAGCTTTGGCATCTCTAACGTCCTACAAGCTCCAAGGCAGCTTCATAGCTTCTTGTTCCAGTGTCTGAGATCTACACATCATGTGTGATCTTCTGGGCTCTTCCAAAGGGTTTGGGCCATTTCTTCAGGTCTGCCCTCTGTAGCACTCTAGGCTCTGGTTGACTCTACTACACTGCTGCTGCTGTTCTTGGTGGTCATTGCATGGTACTGGCATCTCCAATACTTCTGCTGCAATTAGGCTTCACCAATTGCTTCTTATAGGCTCTCTTCACAGTGCCTCAACTCTACATGACCACTTCAGTCCTCGGCCATCAACTTCAACTGAGGCTACACACCTTCACCAATGGCCTTTCCTGGCTTCTCACAGTGGCAGGCCTCAGCTGACCTCTCCATGACCCCTTCATGATTTTAAAACCAGTACCAACTGTGTGATTCTTACACATTATCAAGTCTGGCTGCCAGCACTGAAGTCTGTCTCTGGAACATGACTTCTTTGTGTTCTCAGAAAATACTTTCCAAAAGATTTCACCTCAGTGATAGTGGTCTCTTCTTCTTTTTTTTTTTTCTTTTTTTTTTTTAAATAAAGATTTATTTAATCTATATGAGTATACTGTCATTATCTTTGATAAGAGGGGATCAGATCCCATTACAGATAGTTGTGAGCCACCATGTGGTTGCTGGGAATTGAACTCAGGACTTCTGGAAGAGTAGTCAGTGCTCCTAACCTCTGAGCCATCTCTCCAGCCCAGTTTCTTCTTCTTCTTCTTCTTCTTCTTCTTCTTCTTCTTCTTCTTCTTCTTCTTCTTCTTCTTCTTCTTCTTCTTCTTCTTCTTCTTCTTCTTCTTCTTCTCCTTCTTCTTTTTCTTCTTTTAGACTTATTTATTTGTTATATGTAAGTACACTGTAGCTGTCCTCAGATACTCCAGAAGAGGGCCATCAGATTTCGTTACGGATGATGGTTGTGAGCCACCATGTGGTTGCTGGGATTTGAACTCGGAACCTTTGGAAGAGCAGTCGGCACTCTTAACCACTGAGTCATCTCGCCTGCCCCAAACCCAATTTCTTCTTAATCACAGTGATTAACCAGCTAACCAGTACCAATTGTCCCAGTTACCCCTCTACTCTTCTCTAAAGCCAGAGCCACATGGCCGAAGCTGCTGAGTTCTGCTGCTTGCTGGGCTAGAACATTGTCCCCTTATTCTATTATATCATCACTAGCTTCTGTTTTCCAAATCCTTCACTACCTAAGCTTGGCTATCCTGGAACTTGTACTTTAGACTGACCTTGAACTCAGAGATCTGCATAACTGTCTCCTGAGTGCTGGGATTAAAGGCATGGACTACCAAATTGTCTTTCAGGGTTTTACTGCGATGAAGATACAATGATCATGTCAAATCTTATAAAGGACAATATTTAATTGAGGCTGGCTTACAGGTTCAGAGGTTCAATCCATTATCATCAGATGGGAACATGCAGCACCTAGGCAGACATGGTGCAGGAGGAGCTGAGAGTTCTACATTTTTAGCTGAAGCTGCTAGCAGAATACTCTCAGACAGCTAGCTCTTGGGTATTAAAGCCCACACCCACAGTGACACACCACTCCAACCAGGCCACACCTTCTAATAGTGCTGTTCCCTGCCCCAGGTGTATACAAACCATCACACACGCCTAAGTCTAAGTCTTTCTTTACCTTTTCACAAGATCTATTTTTTTTTTTTGGTTTTTCGAGACAGGGTTTCTCTGTGTAGCCCTGGCTGTCCTGGAACTCACTTTGTAGACCAGGCTGGCCTCGAACTCAGAAATTTGCCTGCCTCTGCCTCCCAAGTGCTGGGATTAAGGCGTGCACCACCACTGCCCAGCTCACAAGATTTTTTTAAGTTCTGGACTGTAGTTTATTCCAGATATAGTTAAGTTGACAACCAAGAATAGCTATCACCATCCATCCTTTGTCATTTGACACATAATCATATCTCCTTATGTCTAAATGAAAACAATAACCAGGTCATAATAGTACCTAATGATATAACTATCACTTGTTCAACTGCAAAGACGTAAACAATAAGCTTAGCTGAGTGGGATCTTGCCCTGAAGTCACCACTTTCTTAATTTCATTTAATATCCTACCTCCATTCTACTTCCTTGTGCCCCTTTAATATCTGAACCATACATTTTGTATTTTTCCTTTCTCGGTTTGCTACACTTGATGAAAGCACTCTTTATAAGAGTGAACCACAGGGCCGAGTCTATGCTAGGCTTTTTGCGACATTCCTAGCACTCTTTATAAGAGTGAACCACAGGGCCGAGTCTATGCGAGGCTTTTTGCGACATTCCTCAGCGTAACTAACCTGAATCTCTTCACCTTAGCCGTGGACAGACTCTCAAGAGAAGCCAAAAAGATACCATGTTCTTCACCTAAATGTCATAAGAATGATCTCCAGGCAACAGAGTAAAATCCTGTCCTCTGAAACCTCTTGAGCCACGTCCCCACAGTTCAAATCACCCTCAGTTCAACTGTCTTCCATATTTCTACTAGGATGACCCATTAAGCCCCCACTTAAAGCATTCCAGGGCTTTGAAAGTCAAAAGTTCTCAGATTCATGATTCTCCAAACAAAAAAAACATGGTCAGACCTATCATAGCAATACCTCAGTCCCTGGTATCAACTTCTGTCTTGTTAGAGTTTCTATTGCTATAAAGAGAGACCATGACCAAAGTAACCCTTTAAAAACATTTAATTGCGGTTGGCTTACGGTTTCAGTCCATTATCCACATGGTGGCAAACATGGGAATGTCCAGGCAGACTTGGTGCAACTCTCTTCCAGCAGCCATCCAGGAGACACTATCATACCTGCCTGACTTGAATATATATATATATATATACTGGAATGCTTTAAGTGGGGGCTTAACAGGTCATCCTATTAGCAATATTGAAGAATGGAAGACAGTTGTACTGAGGGTGATTTGAACTGTGGGGGCATGGCTCAAGAGGTTTCAGAGGAAAAGGATTTTACTATGTTGCCTGGAGATCATATATATATATATATATATATATATATATATATATATATATGTGACCTCAAAGCCCCACATCCACAAAGACATACTTCCTCTATCAAGGCTACACCTCCTCTAAAAAAACCACACCTCCTAAAAAGTGCCACTTCTCATGGGCCAAGCATATTCAAACCACCACAGGCATTGAGTTGTTACTTTTTATTAGTTTCTTTTTTTTCAGTTAGTTTTTAATTTTGTTGACTGTGAGTGTTTTACTTGCATGTATGTCTGTGCACCACTTTCATTCCTGGTGTTTGTAGAGGCCAAAAGTATTGGCTCCACTAAGTGGAGTTACAGATGGTTGAAAATAACCAAGTGGGTACTGAGAATCAAGCCTGGTCCTTTGTAAGAATAGTCGAGGCTTTTAACCACTGAGCCATGGCTCCAGCCCTATATTAGTATTTTCAGTACTCATCTTCTTCCTTCTGTCATCTTACATGTCTCTTACACCAGGGTCAAGAAGACGTTTTCAAAGTTACATTTATTCAGTATGCGTGACCGAATACTGGAGTGCACTCCCAGGTGCTAGGTTCAGTCCCTAGCACTACATAAACCAGGTGTGGTGGCACATGCCTGTAACCCCAGCACTCAGGAGAGGCTATAGCAGGAGGATGGCAAATTCAAGTTCCTAGGCTATGTATTGAGACCCTGTCTGAGCAAAAACCAGCATCATAAGTTTATCAGTATGGGCTTGGGTAGATTCTATGGTTCAAATAAAGTCTATTTGACTTTATATTGTATCTATCAATGATAAGCCCTCTTTTCGTAGTATAATGATCTGTGGCCTCTCCAAACTTCCGGGGAGAGAGAAAATTCTTTCCAGCAGCATTAGAAGAAAGCTTCCAGAAAGGACTTTAATCTGAGGTTGTGTTTGTGAACTAAACAGTTGTAGCGTCCACTTTAGAACACTCTCTCTCTCTCTCTCTCTCTCTCTCTCTCTCTCTCTCTCTCTCTCTCTCTCTCTATGTGCTTAGAGATTTATATTCTCTTCTTTCCTTCTCCCCTTTCCTCTAGAATGGGGGTCGGGGAGGAAGGGGTGTGCACAAATGCTTGCAGAGGCCAAAAATGGGCATCAGAATCCCTGGAGCTGGACTTTTGAGGCAGTTGTGAGCTGCCTGACATGAGTGCTAGGGACCAAAATTGGATCTTCTGAAGGAGCAGCAAGTGTTAACTGCTGAGCCATCTCCTAAGTCCCTCTCCTGTTTTAAGGGAAGACTTATTCTCATCAACACTCAAATCCCATGGAGTAGATGAAGGGCTGTGTCTAAAAGGAAATAACTGTGGAAAGAAAAAGTGAACATTATGTAAAAACAAACAAACAAACAAAAAACAACATTTTGGGGGGAGATGCAACACACACATCTGTTTACTTCAGATAGGGAACTCATGGCAGACTGAAGTATGGAGACAACTAAAGCCCAATTTGGTGACCCTATGAGTTCTATTGGTGTTACTGATGGTGTTACTGGAATATGGGTGAGGGTTACTTATAGTAGCAGAAATGACTCAAGGACAGCTGCATCACTAAAGTCTTACCCCAGGATGGGCGATAGCTCATAAAACTGGGGGCCTGGAGCACTCTGCACAGCCTGCAGGAAACCAAACAGGTTGGAGAATGTCCTTTCCAGATGCCTCAGTTGGCCTGAACTTCTTCCAGGCAGCTCAGTTGATTTGTTTCTTCTAGACTGCTTGTCTGGTCTCTGAGAGTCTGAGAGTCTTCTGGGCAGTTCAGTTTCCTTCTGTTTGGGAGGGAACTCTCAGCTTTTATTTCATACTCTGGTAGGGAGGGGGCCTAATGGATCTAGTCAGTTTTAGGGACTTCTGAAACTATTTTGAGTTGTTCACTGGCAAGCTTCCTTGATGGAGTGTTTCAATCTCAGAGGAAACGTACAGTACAGTGGAAGACACCAAACTTACTTTTGCTCCTCAGATTTTACCAGGCAAGAAGCCCCCCCCAACAATAGATCACCATGTCCATCCTTTTCTCTAGCCTCACTGTCACCATTTTGATTCTAGTCTATCTCCTAGGCAATCTCAAATTTCTCTCTCTCTCTCTCTCTCTCTCTCTCTGTCTGTGTGTGTGTGTGTGTGTGTGTGTACTATGATGGTTAACACTGTCAACTTAACAAGACCTAGTATTATCTAGGAGACAAGTCTCTGGGCAAGCTTATGAGGGATTTTTAGATTAGGTTAATTAAAGTGGGAAGAGCCACCCTGAGTTAAATGGCATTATGCCATGGGATGGGATGTGGACTTCCCCACTGGATACAATGCGACCAGGTTGCCTCAGCTCCTCCCATCAGAATCTTCCCAGCATGGTAGATGGTACTCTTGAGCCATGAGCCCAAACAAACCTTTCCTGAAGTTGTTTTGGTCAGATATTTTATCACAGCAATGAGACAATTCATATAGATATTATTATAGACTTTCTGTAAAATCCAGATATTAGAGTCATCTTCTCATTTACTGTTGGAAAATTAACTCCTTTTGGCATGACATTTAGGCTTTTTAGAAATAATAATGAATTTTTGTGTTTACATTTTTGGGGTTTTTTTGAGACTTGGTCTCATATAGCTCAAGCTGGGTCTTCAACTTAGTAAGCATGGACTTGAGAATGACCAGGAAATCCTAGTTCTCCTGTCTTTACCTTCCTAGGATTGGGACTACAGATTTGTACTATTGTGTCCAACTTCTCAAAAATAATTTTTATTGTTCTTCAAGTTTACAGCAGCAGAACTGATAGGAAGCAAGACAATAAGGACAGAGTGTCTAGAGCCCTTCTCTTTAGCTAGTGGTCACTAATTGTGTGCAAAACCATGAAATTTCTGGTGAAGATGTTGTCCTGCTTATCGATGACCTATCATTGTCCTGGCTCCTGTCTGCCCTGCAAGGTGGTCTGACAAGTTCTCAGAACTGTGTGGAATCTTTCCCTGGGAACCGCAGTCTTCTTCAGACTGGCGCCAGGCTTCAGCCCTCTTCTTTCCCCAGCACTCGTTGGAGAGCATCATTTCAATTGTCTGATAGCCAAAGGGAGGGGCATGACTGTATCTTCATTCCTGCCAGGGTGGTTACATCAGGCCTGGAGCAAGATGGGTGGGTACACTAGTGTGATTAATATTTTGGCATCTGATTGTTGATTACATCATAGATTGAAGAATTTAATTCTAACAGCAGGTCTTACTGTTTGAAGCTGGAAACACAGAGACTACATTTGCCGGAAGACATTACAGGTTGGATTATAACCTTAGTTTCTGTGCCTTGGGACTGTATGGAAGTTGAACATGAATGTTCACGTGAAGACTATACTTTTGCCACATCTGTGGTTCCCACTAGGAAGGAATGTTTTTTGTCTTTTTTTTTTTTTTTCTTCTTCTTTTTTCTGAGACAGTTCAAGCTGATGTCCCAGCATCGAGCTCCTACATTTCAAAGATGATGAGAGATGGGAAGTAGGGGCATCCATTTTGCTGGTTCAGATAGTGGCAGAGTGTTCAGACTCCCAGTTCTGTGTCACAAAAGTATGGTGCCCAGGTTGGGCTAGTTCTGTAAAGGGGCTCTGGAAGTTGTCTCTGAAAGTCCAACCCTGTTGTTCCAACTCCTCTGGTACTTTTATAAACACTCAATTCCTCCTTGTAAATCCCTTTATATTTAACTAGGTAGAGTGAAATCTGTTTTACATGCTGTTGAATCCTGATACATCATTAAGATATGGGCACAGGGGAAAAATTCCTGAATAGAACAGTAATGGCTTGTGCTGTAAGATCGAGAATTGACAAGTGGGACCTCATGAAACTACAAAGCTTCTGCAAGGCTAAAGACACCATCAATAAGACAAAAAAACCACCAACAGATTGGGAAAGGATCTTCACCTATCCTAAATCAGATAAGGGACTAATATCCAATATATATAAAGAACTCAAGAAGGTGGACTCCAGAAAGTCAAATAACCCCATTAAAAAATGGGGCTCAGAACTGAACAAAGAATTCTCACCTGAGGAATACCGAATGGCAGAGAAACACCTGAAAAAATGTTCAACATCCTTAATCATCAGGGAAATGCAAATCAAAACAACCCTGAGATTCCACCTCACACCAGTCAGAATGGCTAAGATCAAAAATTCAGGTGACAGCAGATGCTGGCGAGGATGTGGAGAAAGAGGAACACTCCTCCATTGTTGGTGGGATTGCAAGCTTGTACAACCACTCTGGAAATCAGTCTGGCGGTTCCTCAGAAAATTGGACATAGTACTACCGGAGGATCCAGCAATACCTCTCCTGGGCATATATCTAGAAGATGTCCCAACCGGTAAAAAGGACACATGCTCCACTATGTTCATAGCAGCCCTATTTATAATAGCCAGAAGCTGGAAAGAACCCAGATGTCCCTCAACAGAGGAATGGATACAGAAATTATGGTACATTTACACAATGGAGTACTACTCAGCTATTAAAAAGAATGAATTTATGAAATTCCTAGCCAAATGGATGGACCTGGAGGGCATCATCTTGAGTGAAATAACACAATCACAAAAGAACTCACACAATATGTATTCACTGATAAGTGGATATTAGCCCAAAACTTAGGATACCCAAGATATAAGATACAATTTGATAAACACATGAAACTCAAGAAGAATGAAGACCAAAGTGTGGACACTGTGCACCTTCTTAGATTTGGGAACAAAACACCCAGGGAAGGAGTTACAGAGACAAAGTTCGTAGCTGTGATGAAAGGATGGACCATTTAGAGACTGCCGTATCCAGGGATCCATCCCATAATCAGCTTCTAAACGCTGACACCATTGCATACACTAGCAAGATTTTGCTGAAAGGACCCAAATATAGCTGTCTCTTGTGAGACGATGCCGGGGCCTAGCAAACACAGGAGTGGATGTTCACAGTCAGCTATTGGATGTATCACAGGGCTCCCAATGGAGAAGCTAGAGAAAGTACCCAAGGAGCTAAAGGGATCTGCAACCCTATTGTTGGAACAACATGATGTACTAACCAGAACCCCGGAGCTCTTGTCTCTAGCTGCATGTGTATCGAAAGATGGCCTAGTCGGCCCTCACTGGAAAGAGAGGCCCATTGGACTTGCAAACTTTATATGCCCCAATATAGGGGAATGCCAGGGCCAAAAGAATGGGAATGGGTGGGTAGGGAAGTGGGGGGCGCTATGGGGGACTTTTGGGATAGCATTGGAAATGTAATTGAGGAAAATATGTAATAAAAATATTAAAAATCAAAAAAAAAAAAAAAAAGATGGCCTAGTCGGCCATCACTGGAAAGAGAGGCCCATTGGACTTGCAAACTTTATATGCCCCAATATAGGGGAATGCCAGGGCCAAAAGAATGGGAATGGGTAGGTAGGAAAGTGGGGGGCGCTATGGGGGACTTTTGGGATAGCATTGGAAATGTAATTGAGGAAAATATGTAATAAAAATATTAAAAATTAAAAAAAAAGTTTTTTAAATACATTTTTAATACATATTTCATGGAGACAGTAAAAAACTAATTTTCCATCAGTTAAATTACACACATCCCTACATGGTGTAAGTATTTGGAACATTTTGGTATTTTACCCTTTTCTGTAGTGCCCTCTTTTGCAATTTTTCTGAACTGAATACATTTTTTTTGGAAACATATTAACTAGCAGGTTTTAAATAGGTCACTGATTCTTGTCAACAGACTGAGCCATGAATAATTCTATGGTTTTAGTTTTAGTCTACCTGATGAATTTCACCAAAACCTTCTGTATAATGAGGCAAGGTACAAAAACATTTGCAGATAGATTAATTACTTCTTTTATTGTGGTGGCCAAAACCTGACAGACCAATATTAAGAAGGAACAATTTATTTGGTTCCCAATTCAAGAGGATATAGTCTGTCAGAGCAGGAGATGATGGATGCTGGGACCCTGCACACGGCAGCGGAACCTTGTGGGATAATGTGTTATATCTCAATGGATTAGGAAGCAGAGCTCTTGGACCAAAAGCAGGGCCAGGCTACAAAGCTAGTCCTCAAAGCCCAACCCCTGGACACTCACTTCTGCTAGCTGGACCCCAACTGTAAGGGTCCATGATTCGCCGAAGAATGATACCCCAGGCTCAAATAGTATGTAAACGAAAAGAGTGTTTTATTCTGCAGAAGTCCAGCATGCTGGGGTTACCCTTACCAAGGTATAGAGACAACCAAGTGAGCTTGCAGTCTCTATTTAAAGCACATTGGAATTCCAAGGTAGGTGACCTCTACGTTAATCTGTGGGGTCCATCTCTATGGACATTCCATTACTGGGGCATGGAATCTGGACACTTGCTGAGGAGGTCTGGAAACTGTTGCTGAGGAAATAGCTGAGGAAGTCTGGAAACTGCTGCTGACCAATTGGCCTTGCCTCAGGCTAGGTGGCAGGGCAGCTTCTGAGGCCTGGACTTGCCTGGTATTGCCCAGTTCTTGGAAACAGACCTAGTCTCCTTAACTGTCAATTTGAAGCCTGTCATGGAATCAGTCTAGCCTTCTCTTAAAGATCCACAGCTTCCCAGAATAGTGTCACCAGCTAGAGACCAAGTGTTCAAGTGCATGGGCCCACTGGGGAAATTTCATATTCAAACCATAACATGCTGGCCCCGGCTCTCATAGACTCTTGGCTATCTCATAACACAAAATGAAATCTACCTCCCTAAGTCCCTACAACCTTAACAGTTCCAAAACTTTAAAAACAAAACAAAACAAAACAAAACAAAAAACAAAAACCAAAAAAACAAAAAACAAAAAACAGTTCCAACACTTAAAAAAAAAGTCTGAAGTCTTTTCTGGCACTCATAATTTCTTGACTGTAAACTCCTGCAAAATAAAAAGGAAACTATTTGCACAGTTGCAGTGTGCAATTGCTCAGAGTAAACATTCCCATTCCAAGAGGAGAAGCTGGAGAATAGCTAGGGAAGACCAGAGCAAAGCCAGAGCAGAACCCAGCAGGGTAGATCAATCCTGCAGCTCCATGTCTGGCATCTGGAACTTGAGGTGACATCTTTTGAGCAACAGGCTTAGGTAGACCTGCTCCTCCAAGCTTACTCCCTACTGTGCATGTGTGTTCTCTCTTGGGCTGGCTCCACTTGGTGCTTGTAGCCTTTCCCCACCCCACATTCTTAGCATCTCCAATATCCTGTAGTCTTTATTGCAATGCATCTTCACTTTCAAAGCTTCATGTATCTGGGGCCTCTCTTCAGGGGAACCTGATCCTGCCACACATTGCCTGGCCACTGTGTTTGGGGGGAATTTGGTATAGACCGCCATGATGCTGTAACTATTGTATTATGTGTGCCTGGAAAGCCAGCATTGTATGTATGATGCCAGGTTACACCCGCTTGAGGTGCAGCCCCACTGAACCACAGCTGCAGCTGTGCTGAATGCACAGCTGATAGAACATGGGAAATAATTTTCGTAGGCTGCCTTGTTCCAGCAAGTTGCCTTAGGGGCTGTAACGTCTCAGGTACTCTCTTTTTAAATGAAAGAATTCCGTATTTACATGCATTTTATACCCTGTGATGACCCGCAGTCTTTCTCTCAAAGCACCTTCCCTTTTGTCTCAGTGCACAGTCTGAAGTTTCTTCTTCATGGTACCATTTGGTACCTTAATGGCCATTTGGTCTGCATCCATCTGCCTTATCTACCCTGTTGGCAATTTTGAATATTTATTAGTGCCTTACCTTGATAAAGTACATATTAAAAAAAAAAGTCTTTCTGCTCTAATTTGTGTTTGGTTCCAGACTCAGGACAAGGTACTGAGGCACATATTTTATGTACCACAGCAGGCCTAGACTCCAGGTTCTTTTAGCATCTCTCAGTCCCTACCTGGCATACTTTGTCCCCAACCCTGAACTTTCCATACAAGGAACTGGGCTATCCTTCCCCCAGAGGGCCAATCTCCTCTCTCTCTCTCTCTCTCTCTCTCTCTCTCTCTCTCTCTCTCTCTCTGCCTCTGCATGCACACCCACACCCCCTCTCCCCCCAGCTTTTCTCTCCCTTTGACAACTTCCCTCCCTGGCTTCAGTCCTTGGGGCCAGTGAACTCTCCCAAGAGCAGCTTCCTGCATTTAAGCATTTAATATAACCTTATCTGGTTTTTCACCCGCAGAGAAATAACATCACTTTGTGCTCTCTATTCTCATAAGAACAGTTATCAGTAACCATGCTGCAATCTGCAAGCAAAGCTAGCTTGACATTTCCTCTACCAAACAAATGAGTGCATTGCTTCTCAATTCAGCCTCACTCAGGTTTTCAGGACATAGCTAAGATGCTTTTCCAGGATGTAATGCCAACAGCTTCGGATCTAGTTCCTAGCAGAGCTAGTCTCCTTTGAAACCTCACAAGCTCAGTCTTCCCTGTCTGTTTGTGTTGGCATCCTGGTCTTCCAAGCTCTTCGCAGAATGGTTTCGCCAGTGCAGCCCATAGCACTCTGGGCTTCTTTTTCTAGCCGATAGCTCCAAACTTCTCTGCATTCCTTTTGCAATTCTGAAGCCTACAAACTACATAGGTGTATTAGAGCTGCAGCCACATTCCTGGTACCCGTTTTCTGTCTTGGTTAACAAGTTAAGGGAGGAAGGATTTATTTTATCTCATGCTTTAAAAGGATAGAGTACGTTATGTCAGGGAAGGCATAGAGAGGGATTCTGTCCATATCTTCTTGAGGCGCCTTTTATATCTCAGTGGATCATGAAGCAGAAAGAGCTATCAGCCCAGTGTGGGGCCAGGCTATAGCCCTCAAGGCCCACCCTTTAGCAATCTATTTCTTCCTGCTAGATCCCACTTCCTAAAAGACCCAGTCTCCTCCAAACTACCATCTGGGAACGGAGTGTTTAGACACATAAGTCTTTGTGGTACCATTGTACATTCAAACCATAATAACAGACTGAAAAGCTGGATAAGGACTAGAAGGCCTGGTTAGTCTAGCTCCTGGAGGAAGGTTGCATACAAGTAACACCACCACATACTAGCTGCACAACAGCCTTTGGTATCTGAATTTCCTCATCAGGAAAATAGGTTTAGTCACATATATAATTGCTGGGTTTAAAAATAAATAATATATATAAAGCTCTTGGCATAGGGCCTGGTATGTAAAAAGCACACAATAAGTGTTCAGTTAGCAGTATGTTTTATTTCCACTTGCTTGGGTTGTATTTCAAACAGGGCAAATATATACTGATATCCTTATGTGATGCTTAGTTTTCACTGTTGAATCATCTAGGGTTTGGGATCATCTAGGAGACACATCTCTGGATATGTCTGTGAGGGTATTTCCAGAGCCTTAACTGACCAGAAAGGAGCTACTTTGGACATGGGTGGTAGCATCCTGTGGACTGGAATCCCAGACTGAGTAAAAAGGGGAAGGAAGAAGCCACCTGAATCCCAGCATTCACCTTTCTGTGTGTCCACATGGGTCTTGCAATCAGCCTCACACTTTCCTATCAGCTCTTCTCTTACGTTGCTCTGTCAGGTATTTGTCTTAGTGGTCGTTGGTCTGAGTTTCTGCCTCACCCCTGGGGTGTCAGAATGCTGCTGATAAGGCGCTCAGGGAAGGGAAACTCAGGGGTGCTAGGCTGCGTTTCCTCTCTGGGGTTCTGGACATGCTGCTTAGGGGAGACAAAGCACAGTCTAAGATAGGGGTCTGTCTTAGTCAGGGTTTTACTACTGTGAACAGACACCATGACCAAGGCAACTCTTATTAATGACAACATTTAATTGGGGCTGGCTTACAGGTTTAGTCCAGTATCATCAAGGCCTGGCAGTATCTAGGCAGGCATGGTACAGGAGGAGCTGAGAGTTCTACATCTTCATCTGAAGGCTGCTAGTAGAATACTGACTTCCAGGAAGCTGAGAGTCTTAAAGACCACACCCACAATGACACACCTACTCCACACCCTCTAATAGTGCCACTCCCTGGGCCAAGCCTATACAAACCATCACAGGGTCCCAGCCCATGTTTCTCCAGGTCAGGAATGGTGGGCATTGGAAAAGAGGCTGTGGTTCTCAAACTCCTGTGCACCCAGACACTGCTGTGAACCATGAAGAGTTGAGAATGGCCTGTGGGCCTGCAAAGAGCCCAGGGCTGGGGATCCGGCTTAGCTCCGAGTGTCCAGAGTGCGAGGGGACTTCAGTGAGAGACTTAGGCTCATGACAAAGCTCCCCCAACCTCCCAACCAGGGGTTCTTGATGAAGGAGACAGTCCTTGCTGCTGTTCTGGATGAAGGAGGCAGTCCTTGCTTGTCCAACCTGCTCTATTCATGGAGGATGAGTATAACTTTAATTTTTTTCAAATCCTATTTTTAATGATGGTTCTTAAATGCTAACCTCCTTTGTAGCCCACCACCCACTGACATAGTGGGAAAGAAAGGGCAATGGGGGTGGGGGAAGTGGATGTGTTTAGAAAGGTTCTTTGGAGCAACTCCCGTCTGTGTTATCTGGAAATTGGCAGATCATTTCTCAGGTTAGCAGGCAGCAGCAGGAGCAGCGTCAACTCTATCCACTTGCAAACACTGCATGGATACACCAGTAGTCCAGTTCTGTAGAGTCGGGTTAGGAACAGTGGTGACATGACCTAGCAGAGACAGTCAGGCCTCAGCCTTGGCTTGATACAGCAGGAGGGACCAGCAGAAACACCAGGAGTTCTCAGCTGTGCCTCTCTCAGCGAAGTGAAGATCAGCGAAGACATGAGGCCCATAGGCATTGCACAGCTACCTGTACTAGCAAGCCAAGTGCTCTCTCTCTCTCTCTCTCTCTCTCTCTCTCTCTCTCTCTCTCTCCCCCTGTGGAGTCCTATACCCTCCAAACATCACATGTCCTCCACGTGCCTTGCCTCAGCACGTGCCTTGCCTCAGCCTGTGTATCCAAGCAGCCCGAGTCCTTGGAAATAGAAACAAATTGCAGTGCACCACCAGAAGTTTTGTTTTTTTGGTGTGTTTCTCTCTATGATGTCCCGACAAATGCAGCTCAACCAAGCAATGTAAGGCAGACCAATACATTCGTGTGGTTAGCAAAGAAACTTGCATCATGTGTCCTTTCACATGCTTGCCTTAGCAGAACATCCTCTCTCCTGTGTCTGCTTCAGGGAAACATTCCCTCAAGAGTCTGCGTTAGTCTTTCACACCTGTGTCCACTTCAAGAAAAAGTTCCTTCACGTGTTTGCCCCAGCAAAACACCATCCGACCGACTTCCCAAAGAACCCTAAAGTTTCCACTTCAGATGAAGATTCATAGGACTTATTCAGAGTAAATCAGAAATTAAATACCTTTTTGGGATTCTGAACTTTGATACTACGTCACCAGTGTTTCTGTTTGGTGGTATGGTCCACGGCCCTACACCGGCGAGAAGCACCTGCTAACGTTCAAGAATTTACCTGTGGATGCCTGAATTACCTATGTATAGACTTCCTATTTTAATGGTGCTTCAGTACCCCTTATGGGTAAGTGATGTGAGCAACCACCCAAAAGCCCATCTTTTAATTCAGCCCTGGCTTTGGTTTAGGAAGTAGGGTCATGAGAGCAGAAACTGAAGGAAGGGGCATTTTGTGCTGAAAAGGACTGTGGCAGATACTGCAGTGCGAAACAGCTTGAGTATAATGCCCTAACCAATTCAGCTCAGGCAGTCAGTGGGCTCTCCAGTCGGGGAGTGAGAATTAAAAAGAAAAAGACAATTACATAACACTGAAGTATGACCCCAGCCTGTTCTGAGGCTGAAGCGGGTTTATTTTTTTTCCCCAGTCAACTTTTATACCATTTTAATTACATTCAAGTAATAAGGTCAGTTCCAGGTTAAGAAACAAGCAAGACAATAAACACAAATAGTCAAGGAACAAGCAGGCAATAAACAAAGTCTCCTGAACATTGTTTCTAGGGGCTAATCAGGATGACCAAGATATCTGAGCCTACTTCCCTGCCCTAGCCCAATGTCAAATTCCCGCCAGGTTTCTAGAAGCGGCCCAAAAAGCTCTTCACAATGTTCCCTAATCTTTGACTAAACCCGGCACACCTAATAAGTTTCATATGCTCCTTTTCTAGAGGTTGAAGATGAGAACTCAGTCTAGAACTAAACTAAACAAAACAATTTCTGGGCTACCACTGGAGAGACTTAAGCTTAGCAAATCAGACATTTTGTATTTTTAAGGTGGAGTAGAAAATACACTCACATGAAGAACTCCATTAATAATTGCTAAGTCTCAAACTCTGGGACAAATGGCTGAGGTGCCTATTTAACATATCAAAGTGAACCTGGCCCTCAGGTTCTCCCAGCATCCCTCAGACCTTACTTGTTACAGGATGTGACTGGCATATCCTGCCCTCTACCCTGAACTTTCCAGCCCAGGGGCTGGGTTACTCTTCCTCCAGAGACTCTTCCCTATATAATCCAGCCATTTTGGTTATCTGCCCTTTTACCTTTTGCCCTCTTGGTTGCTGCTTCTCCCCTTTCTCTTCCCTGCCCCCAACCCCCACTCTTACATGACTCAGGGTCATGTCCACTTTGGACTCCCCCAGATGTCTCTGCTTCTGGCTGTGTTGTCCCTTTTATTTATGATAAACTTTCTCCTCCACCATACCTAGGAGTAGTTATGTCCTTCATTTTTATTTCTTTTTTATTCAATAATAATGGTAGGTATCTAATACTTCCCAGTCTCTCTTATTTGAAACTTGAGACAGCCCATGTATTTAATCAGAGAAGCATTATCTTATATATGGGGAATTTGAGATCATAGAATTTGATGGAGTTACACATGGTTGCACATGAAGTTATTGGAAGAGGTAAGTTTTCCTTGATTAGTTTTCCTGATTCATTTATCTTCATACTTCCTTAAGAATGCTTTCAGAATTAGAGCAATGCAGCTACAGAGACACCTCCCCCCCCCCTAAGGTTTTGATCTGAGGAGAAATGGTATGATCAGAGCTGTCATTTGGGAGAAAGACTATTTCTTCTAGAGTCTTATAGAAGATGAAAACGAATCTTATTCTTTTGACTTTCTTGGGAAGGTTGATGTTAAACTTTATAAAGCCATTACTTTAAAAAAGAATCTCAGACATAGGCAATTTTTGATGCCAACGTGAGGGTTTGCAAGCCATTTAAACACTCAATTACTTGAGAAGAGATCGAGATGCCAGGGGATGGAGTATTTATAGCACTGCGCTGAGAGCCAGTGTGTATATTTATTTGTACAGGAGTGGAATTCTGTCTCTGGATCATTTCCTGACTTGTTTGAGAATCTGGGCAAGGCATTTATTATGTCTGTAGATTTTGGAATTATAGCCTTGCCTCAAAGATGTGCTGTGTGAATAAATGTGTATCTGTTGTAAATCTTGCTTAAATTTCTCTGATGAGAGGTATATCAGTGTTGATAGTTGTGAAGGGTAAGAGTGCTGACAATAGGAATGTGATAATACAAGTGCACAGAACGGTGACAGCAAGGCTGCTCCGAGAGCTTCCCATGCAACATGTGGCTGGGCTGGAGGTGGGGGCACACACCCCCTCTCTACACCCATCACCACAAACATTTTACTAGAAATAATTACTACCGAAATTGTAAAATACAGATTGAGAAAAATATGTTCTCATTCCATCCTGTCTGATTACATTCTTTTTTCACTCATCACAGCCAATAGATTTTTTTATATATTCATGTAAGTGAATGAAAAAAAAGAAAGAAAGAAAGAGGAAAGGAAATATGACTGCTCACATAGGGATAGAGGAGGAGAAGGCTTATTGTAGTTTTTTGGGGAGACCCTAGTCAGAGTCACAGACCTCTGGGAGAGTCCAGAGTAGACATGATCACACTGAGCTGTTTCATGTGGGGAGAGGGGAGAGAGGGGAATTGGGTGCAGCAGCCAGGAGGCCCAACGGTACAAAGAGATCGGGTAACCCAAATGGTTGGATTATATAGGGAAGAGCTGCCCAGTTCCCTAAGCTGGGGAGTTCAGAGAAGTGGGCAGTGTATGCCAGCCAGGTAGGAACTGAGGGGTTGCAGGGAAGAATATGGGGCAGCTGGTGTTCCCTTTGATCTGTTAAGTAGGCACCTCAGCCCTTTGTTCCAGGTTTGAAACCTAACAATAAGTGCATATGCCAGTGTACATAACTGATTTAAGTATTCAACGTGATTTGGCAGCACATTTTTGACTTTGTTAATATGACAAGAAATTTCTTGCATATAAAGCTCTCTAGCGAAGCGTAATGTTCCACTGAATTCATTGTTCCCTTATGGCAAGACTTTGAGGTTGGCTAGAATGAACATTACAATAAATATCATGTGTGCATCTCTGTGTGTGTCCTTTCATTGGTTAGATTCCTAACCTGGCATCAATGGCTTAAACATTGGCTCAGTTAAACAATGGCTCATATTATACTCCTGAAGTCTAGACTTAGCACAGAAGGACCTACCCTCCATGCCTAAAACTATATATATATATAAAATCAGTCTTTCTAACTTTTGTAATACCTTGGTTACTAATGAGGTTTTTGGTTTTTGTTTTGTTTTTTTTTGTTTGTTTGTTTTGCTTATCACAGTTCCCATCTCTTCTATGCATTGTCTGTTCAGAAGTTTCATTTTCTATTTGTAAAATCTCTTAAAAGACTATGTATGATTCTGAATTTGGTGTTAGGTCTGTTTCTCTTGGCTTTTAAGATGTTGACTTTTTCTTTTCTTCCCTTTTGCTAAAATTTGCTCTCAAGTTTTCAATCCTTGTGGAGTCAATTACTCTGAATAGCCATGAGAGAGGAAAACATACCCCCTAAGACTGGGTGTGGTGATTCAGGTCTTAATCCGTCCCCACAACTGCACTGCGGGAGGCAGAAGCCTTTAAGCCTTAAGATGGGACCCCATCTTAAACAGACAGCAGAGTTCCCTCAAAGTTTAATAGTTGTTTCAAATCATTGTACTGGTCTATGAGTTTATGTTGTATTTGGCATGTTTGTTAAGTTTCTTTCCCCCTTCTTTTTTCATATGTTTGAGTGTGTATGCATCTGTGAACCAATGTCAATTCTGGTGTCATTTTTCAGGAGATTCCTGCCTTGTATTTTGAAAAAAGGTCTCTTGCTGGTCTGGGGCTAGCTAAGCTGGCTGACTGGCAAGCCCCAAGGATCCTTTGGTCTGTACCATTGTTTACAAGTACCTATACCATGCTGGCTTTTTACCTGAATTGTGGCAGTTGCCTTGCAAGGGGACACTTAGTCTTAAGACCTGCTTCTGGTGTTTGGTATCTCCTAATTTGGACCCAAATAAGAGGCAGACATGAGGAGGTTCAACAAGACAAATGCAGACTCTGATCTAGGGAGAAATTGTTTGCTCTCCTCCTCCTCCTCCTCCTCCTCCTTCTTCTTCTTAAAAAAAAAAAGCAGCTACTTGAGGGTAGGCGTGAGAATGGGAATGAGAAAGCTCACTGAAGAAAACAGCAGATCAGGTACAGGGTGTGCTCTTACCCACAAAACAAAAACAAAAACAAAAAGAACAACCCCCCCAAAAAAAACCCCCACAAAACCCAAAAAAACCAAAACAATAACAACAGGGGAGGCAGTTATGTAGAAAATGGAGATAATATACTATCTGCTAGAACTGTTGGCTATTTTCTGTTTCTCCAAAGGCCCATGACTGCACAGGGGTATGTCTTTGAACACTTCAAATCACATCAGAATTGAGATAGGGAAAGGAATTCATTTTAGCATTTTTCAAAGAAACTACATTGCTCCCCTAACCAAAGCCAAAACTTTCACTGATAATTTGAGTAGAATAGTTAGTATGGTCTCAGAATTAATAAACCATTATCAACTTACTGCAGTGCCCAACCTTATCATTGATAAGGTAATACTATATTTTCCAGATTGAAAGTAAGAACCCATTTCTAAAAGAAAAAGATAATTTTGATAGGCTGAAAGAAAAGTTATAGTGTCCTTTTCTGATCCATAGATGCCCAGCCCCGGTTAACACCTTTAGTGCTTTCAGACTAAACAGAGGACCAGTTGTATATAACTGTCACCGTCTGTGAGACTCTGACTACCTCTCAGAAGGCTTTGCCTGCCTGCGTCTTGAATTCCTTCCTCTAGTCACTTTCTTATCCCTTCTTCTAGTCACTTTCTTATCCCTTCCTCTAGTCACTTTCTTATCCCTTCCTCTAGTCACTTTCTCACTGTGGCAGCTGAGCCAGCCTGCTATGCTATCTATCCTAGAACATGACAAGAAGAAAGCATCTGCCAGAGCCATGAACTTGTATTTTGCCCAAGGACAGAGAGTCATAAACTGACAGCAGATCAATTCTTTGTATTATAGGCTATTTACTAATTTTCTCAAACTTGAACAGGGGCAGCCCAGTGTCTCCCTGTGTGAATGAGATGTATGGAAACACATGTTTTCCCAAACTAGTGTTCTAACTGTCACTTCCAACTTCTACTAGGCATCTTAGAAGTAGATGTTCCCTCAGGACTTTAAGCTCCTAAAACAGTGTGGAGAAACTTACCAAAAGTAGTTGGTTAAGTTAAGGGGCATCACCATCGTCCTCTGTCACCCTTTCTCCATTTGGGTTGCAGCTGGGCCACTTCTAATGCTCACCTTCCCGGCTCTCTATTTCCTTTCCCACCCTCCAACCAAAACAAAACACAAAAGTGTTATGATAAAACTCAAGATCACTTTGTACTCTTAAAAATGGTTGAAAAAGTGTAGGGCTGGAGCTGTGTAGATAAAGTGCTTGCCTAACATGCATGGAGCCTCTAGGATTGGTCTCCAGTGCAACATGAAATGGGCTATCGTGGAACATTATAATCCTAGTACTGGAGAGTAGGAAGAGGGAGGGAAGACAGGAAGATCGTAAGTTTAATGCTATCCTGGCTTTCATAGTAAGTTCCAGGTGAATCCGTGTAGAATATATACGACCTTGTCTCACAGACAAGTCATTGAGGAGCCCAGACTTTTGTTTGTGAGGGTTACGTTTATTTATAGGTTTTTTATTTTTAAATTGGAAATTTAAATGAGGGGAATTAAAGCTAGGCATGGTGGCTCATGCCTATAATTCCAGTACTGAGTGCTAAATGAGGAAGCGGAAGCTGTAGAATTCCTATGAAGTTGAGGCAAATTTGAGCTATATAGAGTTCATTTGTGGGTATATACCATTTGTGGGTATAGAGCCTCAACATAAAAATGAAAAAAAAAAGGCTTCCCTTTTTGTCATTGTTGTTTGTTTGATTGTTGAGACAGGTTTTTTTTTTTTTTTTCCCATAAGACAACTCTGCTGCCCTGGAACTTGCTTTGTAGATCAGGGTAGTCTTGAACTCACAGAGATCCACCTGCCTCTGCCTCCTGAGAGCGGGTGCCACCATATCTGGCAAAATGGTTATCATCCCAGAGGCAGTACACACGGGGAGAACTGCTGGTCTGTAGACAGGGCTGACATGAGAAAGTAACTTTAAACTGTACAGTCCCAAGCCTACTCTTTATCCCGTGAGCTCTGTGTGATTGTTTGTAATGGCCTTGTTTGGTGACGCTTATCTATTTACTCCACTAAACAAGTAACAGATATCTGCCCTGGGTGCAAAATCCAGCATCAGTTTGACCCAGTCAGGCAAATATTTATATTGACTAAATTTAGACCTAATTTTTAAATACATCGAGTTACATTTACCTGTGTACTTTATGTAGTCTAGAAAGCCATTGACCTCTCACATGGTGAGGATGTGACAGCTAAAATCTTGTTTTAAGTTTATGTTACTGTGCTTAAGAGATCTGTAAAATAAAAGTGTCTCTCACTCGCCCAGGGACAGATAACTTCCTGGAATGCTAGGGGCTGTTGTTCCTGTAAGATAATAAACCCTGTGTTTTTGCTTCTTCAAACAAGCTTGGTTGTCTCAACTGCACAGGATGTGTTGGGTCACACGTAGGTGGGACGTATGTCAGGATGAATGCTTGCCCCTAATTGGATGAAGGTGTCAAGTACGTAGCCGCATGTGTTTTACCTTTATAAGCCACTAACTAATGAGTTTGGATTCACTTGCTAAGAATCCCAGGTATGGACCTGGCCAGAGTCCATTGTTCTGGCCAGTCTCTCATAAAGAGAGACATTGCTTTAAAATCGGCTCAAGAACTGTGGTAGTGGTCTTATTCTTGTCTGGTGGGAGCAAGAGTGATAACTTTCTTCCTGGTTATTTTAGAATTGCTATTTGCTCCTTTTTATGTCGTTATTATTTCAATTACAGTTTTAGAAATGAGGAGTGGGAAAGCCTTTCATTTTATTAGCCATCTTTTTATGTGGCACTGGGGATTAAATCTAGGGCCTGGTAACATGCTGGGCAAGGCTGCTACCACATTCAAAGCCCATTGCTTTCTGAAGTCTAGAGTGCCTTGTCCTTAGAAGAAAGAGTTTTAGCTTCCTATTAATTTGGGAGAATCTGGGTCTGGAGAAACTGTTCAGCCTTTTCTGCTCTTGCCGAGGATCAGAGTTCTGTTCCCAGCAGCAGTGTTGGGTAGCTTATGCCTGCCTCAGCTCCAGGGGCTCTAACGTCTCCTTTTAGCTTCACGGGCACCTGCAAGTGTGAGTGCATGCACACACACACAGAGACACAAACACAGACATAAAAAAAAGTCTAAATATTTTGGAATGACCTTTCCTCTAATTGGCTTAGACAGGGCGATTTTAAGCACTTCAGTGAGAGGGAGGTATACTCCTTACCTCATCGTTAAGGTTGATTTTGCAGCCTCTCCCCAGAGTTCATTTCAAGGGCGGGGAGGTTATACAAGCCAGAGCTGTCCTAGTGGATCTGCCTTTCTAGTTGGCTCAGTCCCACAGTGATGTTCTGTTTTTATTCCAAACAATTCTTCATTGAGTTTGGCAACGGGTATTGGGTCTGGTTCTTAAGGTCTTGTTAAAGATGGCTCTCCTTTTCAGTATGTTTTCATGACTTCAGTTTTTTTTTTTTCTGGTATGGAATTAAGATAAAAACATCTGTTCAAACAGATGAAAACTCTCATGGGCGAGACATGAGTAAGAGGGCTAGAACAGGGTGGAAAGCTCTGTGCAGTTAGTAGATGGAGTGATGCAGAATTACTGACAATGCCATCATTCACAGGTGTGTGTGTGTGCATACGCATTTGTGCATGTGCACAAAAATTAGTAACCTATCAAAGTCTGAAAGGCTAGGGAAGATTAGACTCCACATTGTATCTTAGTTGCCTTTCCTTTTTACTTTAACCAAGATAAAGTTCACAAAGATTTCTTCTAAAGGTTGAAGTAAGTAATAATTTTTACATCAGGGAGAGTTTTGCTAAAGAAATGTTTTCAGAGAAAATATGTGTGCTTTTGTCCCTAGCAATGGTCCAAAACCCACCTGCAGTGCTTTGAAACATGCTCAGATATTTTTCTAAGTTTCTATTTAGGCCTAGAAAAGAAAGCTCACTGAAGTAAACGTTCTTGACCCGAGAATGCTGCTGCTAAGAATAAATCAAGATGTGAGCACTTACAAAATGGCTTGGAAGAATCTGACATTTAAAATGGCTTTTAATGGTTGCAAGTTCAGCAGAGAGTTGGTTTTGTTATTTGTTTAGAATGCAACCAACATGGTGAATAACAGTAACCATAGCAAAGCAGGAATACCAGACTTAGAAATCAGATCTGCTTCAGCGTGGAGACCTTTTCTTAAAATTCATATCATTGCGTGTGAATATGATGTGATGTTTGTGTGTTGTGGGGTGCACATGCCCTAATGTGTGTGTGTAGGGCAGAGGCAATACTGCAGAGTCAGCTCATTTCTACTTTTATTTGGGTTCCAAGGTCACTAGGCTTGTGTAACAAACACTTTACCCACTGAGACATCTCACCCAGCCCTCATTTAAAAAATTTTAAATGCTTAGCACACCATTAGTGTTTAGAAACACGTATACTACAATACTAGTAGTATTGAAATTTATAAGGTGTGACTTGCTCAAGGGTACGTGCTGGGGTTTAAACACAATTTCTTTACTTTGAATGTTCACCATCTTCTCCTGTACCTCAGATGTGGCAACCTTAGATTTCTTCTTGTTTTCCATTTCCTAGACTCCAAAGACAAGAGGCCTTTTAGAAAATTATTTTTCTGCAAGAGCTGACTTCCAGGTTGTTTCATGGGTGAAGACAATGGTGAGAAACTGAGGAGGGCCAAACAATGTGGCCCAGGAGGCTTGTCCTAGTGGAAATGTGTTCCTGAGCTCCAATCAGAGCAGCACCAGAGGTAGGGCAGAGAAAAACTACAAGCTCCATGGGTGTCCTTGGATGCCCGTTTCCCCATTAAAGAGGCACAGTGGAGAAAAGCTGTCTCAAAAAACAAAAAACAAAAAAAACCAAAAAACAAAAACCACCCCCCCCCAAAAAAAGAGGCACAGTGGGATGGTGGAGGACTCCGTGGAGGCAGAGGTCTAGAGGATGAGGTAAGAACAATCTTGACTAGTCATTTTCTGATTAATGGTTACTCTAAGAGACTGAGGCTCCTGGAGTAGAAGCCCATGGCTTTTCCTGCAAAGTGACTCCTCCTTACTTTATCTGCCAGTCAGGGTGATTGTCTTAGGGTTTTCTAGAGGAATAGAGCTTATAGAATAAATATAGTCTATGTGTGTGTATGATTTATTAAAATGACTTACAGGCTGTGGTCCAGCCAGTTCAATAGTAGTTAGTTGTTCAGTCCACAAGGCTGGATGTCTCAGTGTCTCAGCTTCTCTTCAGTATGTACCAGAATCTTGAAGAGGTTCTAACACTGGTAAAAGAATGGACTTGCTAGGGAGACCTGGCTTCCTTCTCCCGAGTCCTTTATTAAGGCTGGCAGCAAAAAGTATGGCCCAGATTAAAGGCAGATCTTCCTACCTCAAAGATCTGGATTAGTGGTGGACCTCCCTATTTCAAAGAGCTTAATGAAGCAAAAAAGTCCCTTACAGATGTACCCAGCCATTTGGGTTTCAATTCTAGATGTAGTCAGGTTGATAACCAAGAAGAGCCATCACAGCGGCCACATGAAAAGAAATCCCTCCAAAGAGGGAGATTTTTGTAGTGTAGCAGGCCAAATGTTCTTCTACAGCTCTGCGAGGAGATTGCTAGTGTCCTATTTTATGTTTATCTCGTAACGCATGTCAGGTTTTTTCAAAGTGGTTATGATCTTGGCCTTGTCATTCCTGCCACCAGACAGCTTCCAAATTGTCTATTCTTGGCAATGTTCAGTGGCGTGTCCCCTGTCCTTCTGTCAGGGACTGCTCATTTGAGCTGCCAAGAGGGTTTGCTTTATTGCCCAGCTAGACAAGGATTGTGCTGCTCTATGGCATTTCAAAGTGAATCGATGATAGAAATTTCAATTTGTTTCAGAAGAGAGTTGACAACAGGCCTGGAGTTCAGAAAATGAGTGGCCAGATCTTTAGAAAGAATTGATCTGTACACACATGGATAGAAGGCAGGCTGAACGCTGTTTCAGCGTGTGATTATTCTTTGAAGCTGCCCTTATTTATACCTAAGTCCTGGAGCTAAGGGACGGGCACCGAGACTAATATTGATGAGTAGAATGCCTTCCTACCTACTTTGCTAAATATAGTAATCACAGATTGCTTCTCCCGGTTCCTCCCCATTCTCAGTGCTTGTGATTTGGAAGGAGCCGATTGCAGATCTAGTTCAAGGGTAGGCATGTGACCCAGCCCTGTCCTATGAGAAGCATGGCTTTCATTCAGGGATGGACAAGTTTGCTATAACAGTCAAATTCTGGAAATTGATGACATTATATTTTCAAAGTGGGTTATGGGTAGATGTAGGGAAAATCACAACAGATAATGCAGTTTTGAGGTGGGAGCACCTATCATGGTAAGGCATTGGTTTGGTACCACTTAAGGTTGTAGAGGAGAGAGAAAGAGGGGGAAAAGGGAGGGAGGGAGGGAGAGGGAGAGAGGGAGAGAGGGAGAGAGGGAGAGGGAGAGGGAGAGAGGGAGAGAGGGAGAGAGGGAGAGGGAGAGAGGGAGAGAGGGAGAGAGGGAGAGGGAGAGAGGGAGAGAGGGAGAGAGGGAGAGAGGGAGAGAGGGAGAGGGAGAATTTTAGGTTAGCTGGACCTAACTACTGACTGAGAGGCACAGCTAATCCATGCAGGCTTTTGCAAAGGGGCTGAGGGAAAGGATCTACTGAACCTTATTATTTTCCTTTCCTCCATTTCCCATGATTCTTTTCCTTGATAATACCCCAAAGGAACACCCGGGGGAAAGGAGCCATGGACGCATCCACACAGACCAAGCTGCCCCCTATAGAGTAGGGAGAAGAACAGAATAGATTTACAGGTCAAGCTGAAGATGTTCCACACATAAGCTTATTCAGGACAATTGTAAGGTAATCCTGAAGAAAAGGACTACCCCCAAAGAGGGATAAAGCAACCAGAGAGCCAAGAAGCTGAGTCACAGCTTTCCTAACCTATTTTGTGCTTGCACAGCATGGCCAGCATGACTTAAATAAATGAGAACTCAAGGCTCTCACACAACCCCAACATGAAAAATAGAGCGGCTACTAACATAGCCAACTCACACAGGTGTAAGACGGAGTCAGCCTCCTAACAACTTCCTCCACTAACCAGAGCTGACTAATGAACGGCCTATAAAGCAGTGTAGCTCAGGCAGCAGCCAATCCGGAGCAAGTACTTTCTGTGTGCTCCAATCCCTTATTTGTATGAAGGTCCGGACAAGGAACCTTTGATGAGAACCTTCTTATGTTCAGTTACTTCTTTGTTTGCTTCCTGCCCTTCCTTCCTTCCTTCCTTCCTTCCTTCCTTCCTTCCTTCCTTCCTTCCTTCCTTCCTTCCTTAGTTTTTGACACACAACCACCCACAGGTTTATTGGCAGTAACTTTATAAAATGTATTCATGATATCTGAGGCTACAAAGTTTAGGGTCTTTGAGATATGATCTCTCTTAATGGTTTTCATTGTTCTTTCTTTCTTTCCTTCCTTCTTTCTTTCTTTCTTTCTTTCTTTCT
The DNA here is from genome assembly GCF_978045245.1 of Mus caroli. Lineage (NCBI taxonomy): Eukaryota > Metazoa > Chordata > Mammalia > Rodentia > Muridae > Mus > Mus caroli. The sequence goes on along the minus strand of NW_028227263.1, from coordinate 34,870,592 downwards.
TTCTTTTTGTTTTTTGTTTTTTGTTTGTTTGTTTTTTTCAAGACAGGGTTTCTCTGTGTAGCCCTGGCTGTCCTGGCACTCACTTTGTAGACCAGGCTGGCCTCGAACTCAGAAATCTGCCTGCCTCTGCTTCCCAAGTGCTGGGATTAAAGGCAGGTGCCACCAACCACTGCATGACACTTCTTAAGAGGCTCCTTATAAGGGTCTTCCATTGAACTAGGAGGGTCCTCATTGCCGGCCACCTCTTCATCACAGCACTGTATGAGTTCTGAGATTGAAGAGGCACACAGAAGCCATCATCAAACTTCTTCCCCCTACTCCACTGCACACAGCAACCATAGCTGCCATGCTTCTTCGATGATTCTCTTCCTCTTCTTTTCCTAAACCCTTCTTTCCCTCTCTTTCGGAGCCTCCAGCGAGGCTTCTCAGAACCGCATTTCTTGTCCCGCTCAAACAGATGTCCTAATAGACTTAACTGCGTTCCTCTGGGCCTGGTTTTATTTCTGGACCCAAGATTCTGGCTCCAGTAGCACTAAGATTTTTGGTGGGACAATTGGGAATTAGGTTCTTATATCTACGTGCATTTCTGTGGCAAGGACACCTGAAGCTGTTGGCCACTATCACCACTATGGAGGAGAGATGTAGAATAAAGAAACTGGGATAGTTTTTGATGTCACAATCTAAGTATTTGTTTTCAATTATATTTAGAATTTTCAGCTAGGGATTAGACATTTCTCCTCTGCTTTTAACAATCATGTGTCCATCAGTTATGTCTTAAAGATGCCTGAAAAATGAACCATATGACTAGTCTTGTGCACAGTAGAATTCAGCTCCTTGAGCCATACAGCTGATCTGCTACACCATGCAATGGCTTCTAATCAAGTCACTTAGCCCATCAAATCTCATGCCCTCAGTCTGTGCAGATGCTAGCCCATCTCTGTCCAAACTCATCCAGTGCCTACCTCAGTTCTTCCTTCTTCTTTGTCACTAAGAAATTTCAGAAGTCAATGCCTAGAGGCATAGTTGGGCAACATCTGGGATTTACAAATTCAGTGTGTTTTAGGAGACAGTGTTTTAAAACGTGCAGGGAACTAAAGTTATGCCCTTCTCATATGTAAAAAGGCCCAAATTGATACTGATTGGCTTAAAATTAAAATTAAAAATTGAGGTCTTAAAGTGTGCACAAATTTGGTAAAGTCAGACAGATCAAGTTATTTTACCACAGAATTACTTGTTGTTGTTGTTGTTTTGTTTTCAACACAGAGTTTCTCTGTGTAGCCCTGGCTGTCCTGGAACTCATTCTGTAGACAAGGCTGACCTCAGACTCACAGAGATCCTCCTGCCTCTGCCTCACAAGTGCTGGAATCAAAGGTGTGCACTGCTACTACCCAGTGGCAACAGAACTACTTCAAATATAAGAATAGCACATATTTTTAACATAAGGACAGGCCACTCCATTGGCAGGTTGAATATTAGCTCAGGATGAACAATGATTGTTCTGGAAAATAATTAGCCTCAGAGCACATTGATCAGTCATTGTCTTTGATAGGTAGCAAGTCCTAAATTTAGAGAGATCCTCCTTCTCCTCTTCCTCATTTTCTTCTTCTTCCTCCTTGTCCTTTTCCTCTTAAAAAAGATGTATTTTAAATTATGCATATGTGTCTGTGTGTGATAAGTGCACGTGTAATATCAGAGAGGGCATCAGATCCCATGGAGCAAGGGTACTGGGAATCAAACCCCAGTCTTCTGCAAAAGCAGTAGGCTCTCTCTCCAATGCCGGCCTCCTCCAACCCCCATATATGTTGTTCATGTCTGAGTGTGGGCCCATACATGCCGTGGTACATGTATGACGGTCAGAGGACACCCTTGGGTGTCCATCTCTGCTTTCCACATCGTTTGAGAGAGGGTTTCTTGTGGTTTTGCTTCTGTGTATACCAGATTAGCTGATTTGGGAGCTTTGGGGGGATTTTCCTGAATCCAATTCCTTTGTTTTTTTTGGTTTTTTGAGACAGGGTTTCTCTGTGTAGCCCTGGCTTGTCCTGGAACTCACTTTGTAGACCAGGCTGGCCTCGAACTCAGAAATCCGCCTGCCTCTGCCTCCCAAGTGCTGGGATTAAAGGCGTGCGCCACCACGCCCGGCCTGAATCCAATTCCTATCTCACCACGGAAGTGCTGAAAATACAGACCCATGTTCTACCCCTGAGCTTTGTGTGGGGTCCTGGGATTAGAACTCAGGTCCTCACACTTGGACAGCAAGCACTTTTACCAGTTGAGCCACCTCCCTAGCCCATATGGAACCTTCTCTATCTGTTTGTATGAACATAAAACCAAATTATCTTTAATACACTTCTCACCAGCAAGCAAGAGAAATGTTTTGTGGGCTGACAGTGGAGAGCAATCTGCTTTCTTTAGCAAAGTCTTGAAGCTGTGTGTACCTTCCTCCTAGGTTACCTCTCCAACAGTCCCTCCACCTATCAGGAGAGGTTGAAAACTCCGTTGTGCACATGTGCAGGAGGAGAGACGGGGATGGACAAAACACCTAGTGGCAGAGCTGAAAGAACAGGCTTGCACGTGTTCCTGCTTTTCTGGGATCTAGGCTTCACCTCTTTAAGCTCCTGCACCCTCCTTTATGAAATGAGGTGGAAAGCATCTTTCTCAGGGCGTGGCTGTGAGGACCCATGAGACCGTGTAAGCAAAGTTTCTAAAATACTGTGCGGTGAATTTCTTCATAAACGGCCTTAAGAGTAAGTGCATCAACAAATCCGGGCAAGCTGGATTGGCAGTGTGACAGAGATTCCACATGGGATGCCTCACACAATTGTCTATGTTTGTTTCTTCTTCCTGCTTAGACTTCCCAGATAGACTTTTCTAACCTCATCTCAGGGAAGCATGAAACAATGGAAGCAACAACAGGTTTGGAAAGCTTTAGTTTCTTTCTTTGGCTGACTAAACCTGCTGCTGAGAACTGGCCTAAGAAATACTCTTAAATAAGTCCCAGGTGCTAAGATGCATACTAGAGACTCCTACATGATGGTAGAAAAACACCAATATCCACTAGTCACGTCAGTTATGGGAATTTCACTAAAAGCAGTGCTTCTCAAATCTTTCACAGGGGTCACAAATCATACATCCTACATATCAGATTTACATTACAATACATAACAGCAGCAAAATTACAGTTATGAAGCAGCAATGAAAATAATCTTATGGTTGGGGTCATCACAACATGAGGAACTGTACTAAAGGATCACAGCATTAGGCAGGTTGGGAAGCCCTGCTAAAAGGGCTACTCTGCAGTCACTGACCGGGTGCTGGGGAGATGGCTCAGACAAGCATGAGGACCTAAGTTCAATGCCCAGAATCTACATAAAAAAGCCAGATACAGTGGTATGCATTCAGTAGTGAGAGGTAGGGGCAGGGAGAGCTCTGGAGTTTGCTGGCCTGATTGAGAAAAGACTCTGTCTCTAAAGAATGACACCAAACCAAGATAAGAAGCTCCCAAGGATGTTACCTACCCGAGGTTGTCCTTGAACGTCCACATACACCTGGACACACACATACTTGCACACACAAAGACAAGCATATAAAATATGAGCACACACACACACACATCTGCACACACACACCAAAGACTATTATTCTATGTAGTGACATGGCAACTGTTTATGATCTAACATTAAGTCAAAGGAGGTATGCAGAGTCCTGCCTATGTTATGACATACTATGACAGGTGTGTGTTCATGTCAGAGGCACCTCCAGGTACCTTTAGGCATCTTCTGGGTACTCCATGTATGTATGTTATTATTATACACTGGCTTATGGAGAGATTCTCCAATCTATTACAACTTGGCTTATTTTTTGACCAGTTATAGATGCTTGGCTAGGAATCTTTGAGATGAGCAGAAATTGAGATGAATTTTGATAATGTCCAACTCCTGTTGATGGGGGGAATTATCTAATAAATATTAGCAACAAAAATTGAAATAAATATGGGATGACCCTTCCTTTCCTGTTGATAAAAAACATTGCCAAATTTTGTTTTGTTTTTTGTTTTTTGAAAATGATCTCAGCAAGTCAAGAGCTGAGCCTAAAATGTAGCTGCCTCAGGTGAGGGAGGGGCTCTAGAGATTAAAGCTACCGTGGACGCAGGGCCAGGGAAACCCTAGTGTGAGAACCAAAAGGCCCCGTGAGACAGTCAGGGACACTGGAAGCTATCTACAAGCTACCCAGAGGCTGGCTGACTTACAGAATCCTCACCGCAGCCCACAGGGAAACTGTTGTGTCCAAACAGATCGACTCAGAAACACGTGATAAGACAGTCATTAAAAAGGGAAGTTTAAGAGTCACCAAAGGGCCAGAAGCAGCTGTGACAAGGGATTAAGAGCCCAGGAGGTGAGAGCAGAAACAGGGAATCCAGGTAAACAGAATTGGCTAGAACAGGTGCTGCTTGGGGTCCTCTGGGCAAGCTGAGGGAGGAGAGCAGTGTAAATAAGGGGTTGGGGTAGGGAGTGGGGGTAAAGGTTCCCCTGAATTTAAGGGTCCTCACAGACACCAACAGCATCCAGAAGACACAGAACCCATTCAGAAATCTCTCACCCTAGCTTGGGCTCAGAATGAGAAATCAAGACAGAAATTCCCCTGGTGAATCAGGCTGAGCCCAAGGGGGAGGGGAAGGCTGTTTAGAGATAAGGATAAACCCTATTGGGTGCTTAGGTGGAGAGACAAGTCTAGGCACTGGAGCCCAGGCTCTGTGAGTCCTGCGTGCTCAGGCCTGAATGAAAAACTAGGTTTGGGGGGAGAGACTGGCTGGTGAATCACAAGTCCCAGATGTGGGGCACACACTGCAGGCAGACCGTGGCTGCTGTCAGCAGATTTGACCACAGCCTGGATTAGCTGACAGGCTCAGGACAACTGGCCCTGGTTTTAGGCCAGAGAAAGGAAGAACTGCCCCTGGACCCTCCAATATGAAAGCCACTGAGCCCCACAGAACTCCATCTGGGTGAGCAAAAGTATTCAGAACCAGGCTTTACAAGATGATTTTATGATGCATCTGGGCTGAAGGTGAACCACCCCAGTCATTAGCTCACTTCCCCTGGGGCTGAATTCCGCAAGGAGCCAGGGGAACGGGTTTCTCCAGCACACACAGACCTGTCCATCAATGTTTGCTCAGAAAAATCCTTGGCACCTCAGAGGCTGTCCCTGGCTCACCTCTGAGACCATGTGCTTTCTCTTGCAGGCAATTTTGCTGGCTGTTCCCGTAACGGACAGGACAAAGGGACTATATTAAGGCTTCCCTGGGTTAGACAAGATTGGAACACGTCAGATGGCCAACTGCTAGCACATTGTGGTGTCCAGTATCATATATCCTTCCTTCCTCCCTCCCTCCCTTCCTCCCTCCCTCCCTCTCTCTTCTCCTCCTCGATCCTCCCTCTCTGTCTTTCTGTCTCTTTCTCTGTGTCTGTCTCTTTCTGTTTCTGTCTCCATTTCTCTCTTCCTCTCTCCCTCCCTCCCCCTACCTCTCTTGGTGTGTGTGTTCTTTAAATTCCAGCTTAGCAGCCACATGATTTAGGTTACTTCTGTCCTCCTAAAATAGGACTCTGGCCACGTCTCCAGTGGAGGCCCCTGCAATACACGGGTGGGCTGGCTGCCAGGGCTGGCGGAGGGAGATGTGTGCTGGAAATAAACTCAGCGTGTTTGCTTACAGCTTCTTCCCCCCACCTCACCGGTGAGTCAGATGGCTTCTCACCCCACATTTTGCTCTTACCCTCTTTTCTCTTCAGGGGTGGGGGGTGGGGTGGAGGATGCTGTCAGGTTTAAAATACACCCTCAAATTATACATATTTGTATGCCCATATACAACAGGGACTCATTCTTTCTTTAATGCAATACAGAATTATTTTTGGCTTTTTTCAGGTTCATTCTGTTTTAAGTCATCCTTGGCTAGGGAGTGAGGGCCAGGAGTTGAGAGAGTGAGATCTCAAGTCCCCACCCTGCTCCTTAGTAACTGTGGAATTTGGGGCAAGGCAGTTCACCTCTGAAAGCTTCTTTCTCAGCTCTAGGCCTCCCTTGGGCAAGGCCTTCTTTGTAGCCCCAGAGTATGACCCTTGACCTTCATTCCCCAGGCTTGTCCTGACAGTGGGTTAGGTCTATTTTATAAATGTTTTGGAAACATGCGCCATTCCTGGGAGGGGTAGTTCTCCCTAGTTTATCTTCCCCACCTCCACTCCCATCTGTTTCTCCGAATTCTTCACATTCACTCAGCCGTGTCTGTGAATGAAGTGTTGGGAACCGGAGACAGGCCATCTCTATCTGGTTTTCAGGACGCACTATCTCCCGAATGCCACTCACAGCATCTCTGTATCTGCTGCTGCTGCTTCCCAGAGAGAGGTGGTTTATAAATCCCCAATGTGTTTGTTCGTCACGTGGTGAAATCCACCATTTCTTGCTTTAGCCACATTTAGGTATCCAGTGCAGTGACCTCAAGTATGTTACAGTGCTGTGGAATCAGCTCCTGCGCCATCTCTAGAGCCTATTTATTTTGTAAAACCAAGACTGCATCCAATCATCTAGCTCTATAACCATTTCCCCTCCCCTGCCCTTTCTCATTGAGTCTGACTGCCTCAGCTAAAGGCAACCATACAGTTTTATGACTTGTGTCTTCAAGGATCATCCAGACTGTTTTGTGGGGAACTGAGAGAGAAGTTTTCAGGACGTCTAAAAATTAGATAGAAAAGACAACATTTTTTTCCCAGAAGCCATTGTGAAGGAAAGACTGAATGGACTATACACTACTTTGTTTAGGTACTATTTGTAGCTGTAGACTATTTTTTTTGCATACATACATACATACATGCATGCATACATCTTGCAGGACCACAAAGTTACTTTCTTAAAATAGATGTAAAAACATGTGGTCTATCTGCACAGCTGGACCTCAGCTGAGCATGCAGAAACTGAAAGACACCAACATATGACGTGTGGAATGGGATTACAGCTTCCTTCCCAAATGTTTATTTCTCTCTCACAATTTTCCTGGTGACCAAAGAGCCCCTGAGAAAGAATGCTCGAGCCATTCCCACAGATGGAGTTCAGGCATTGTGACAGTCACTCCTAATTGTCAGTTTGGCTGGATTTATAATCATGTAGGAGACACATCTTTGGGCATGTCTGTGAGGGTGTTTTCAGAGAGGATTAGCAGAGGAGGGAGGGACGATGCACCATGATGGGGACCCATTCCACAGGCTGGAGGGGCCTGTACTGGATTAAAATGGGAAAAGGAGAACGCCAGATGAATTTCCACAGTTGTCTCTTTGTTCTGCTTTTGGTCCCTGGGATATGAGCCAGCAGCCACGTTGCTACCACAGATGGGAGCTGGTCCTACTGTCATGCTTTCCCCCTCATGATGGACTGGATCCCTGGAGCCATGAGCCAACATAAACCTTCTTCAGTTCTGTTGCTCCTTGGCAGGTCCTAGCAATCAGGAAAGTCATACAGGCATGCACTGTGGCCACTTTTCTTGCAGAGATAGGAGTGGGTCGAGGGGTTCTGGCTACAGTCGAGTTTCAGAAGGCAAATTTGGGAAGGAGAAGTAACTAAAGGGCAAGTGCAGCTGGCACCGGAGGGAAGCGGCATTGGAGTCCTGATGTGCGGACCAGAGTGGGCATTTAAGCAACTCTGAAGGTGTAAAGTAGGCAGGAATCCCAGCTCTCAGGCCTGGTGGTGGACTCCTGACTTGGCGTGTCATACCATGGAGGCAGTTTCTTTATTGTTATTTTAGCTATCATGCTTGAATCCAATTAAACAGAACAGAGGGTGGAGGCTCAGGAAGATGGTTCAATGGGTAAGGCATTTGTCGTGCAAGTGTGAAGACCTACGTTCGAATCTCTGGAAACTGTGTAAAGCTGGACGCAGTATCTCAGGCATCTGTCTTCCCAGAGATCCTACAGCGAGCTGGGAGACAGGGGTGGGAAATTCCCAGAAGCTTGAAGGCCAGGTAGTCAGATGTACACTGAGGTGAACAAGAGACCCTGTGGTGGTTTGAATAAGACTAGGCTCATATATTTGACTACTTGGAATTAGGAGGTATGACTTTGTTGGAGTAGGTGTGACCTTATAGGAGGAAGTGTGTCTCTCAGGGTGGGATTTGAGGTTTCTCTCCTGCTGCCTGTGGATCCAGATAAAGAGCTCTCAGCTACTTCTCCAGCACCATCTCTGCCTGCATGTGGCCATGCTCCTCACTGTGATGACAATGAGCTAAATCTCTGAAACTGTAAGTCAGACAGCCACAATTAAATGCTTTCCTTTATAAAAGTTGCTGTGGCCTATGGTGTCTCTTTGAAGCAATAAAACACTGACTAAGACAACCTTATCTCAAACAAAGTGGAAGACCAGGATCAACACCTAAGGTTGCCCTTTGACCTCTATATACTTACACAGTGGCACAAATAATCCTTAAATGTGAACACACACACACACACAGACACAGACACAGACACACACACACACACACACACACACACACACAGGCACACACAGACACACACAGAGACGGAGAGGGAGATGGGTTGGGGGAGTGACTATACAAATATGTAGTCCCATACCCAAATGTAGCCATTGATGACAACTTAGGGATGTGACAGTCACTTAGAGTAGTGCTTCAGAGACTTCAGCATGCATATAAAGTAGCTGATGTGATTCAGTATTTTGGGATGAGGCTCAAGATTCTGTACTTCTAAGGAGCTTGCAGGCAACATTGATGCTGTTGTTCGAGACCTCCTGGAGGTCTAAGGAACTAGGAGGGCACCGTGATAGCATCATAGTCTCCATAGTCTGGAGCTCAGCAGCCTGGAGTGGTACAGACCATGACTTTTATGTTCTGTTTTCAATCCAGAACCAATAAAATCCAAAAAAGCATTTTCCTCTAGAGGAAATATGGTTTGAATCTGTATGAGGCTATTTATAAAATTTACTTCTAAGTTTACATGAATATCACATTTTTATTGTGAGTCTATTGTTGTGTTTGATTATAAGAAGTTGCTTTAGACTCTGTTGGGGTGATGCTGGTGAGGCATTTTACCATATTCCGGAGCCCCAAATTGTGAATCTTGAAATATTTTTGACTATAAGAGTTTGTGCTGCATAGCAATTTCTTCCAACTTAAAACCTTCCTACTTGGAGGAAAGCGCATTAAGACAAGGGATGTTCTTTAAAAATTTTTTTCTTTAAAAATATTTAATTAATTTTTTTTTTTTTTTTTGGTTTTTTCGAGACAGGGTTTCTCTGTGTAGCCCTGGCTGTCCTGGCACTCACTTTGTAGACCAGGCTGGCCTCGAACTCAGAAATCCGCCTGCCTCTGCCTCCCGAGTGCTGGGATTAAAGGCGTGCGCCACCACGCCCGGCTTAATTAATTTTTTAATTGAATATAGATTCTTCTCTCATAGGATACATCCCTACCACAGTTTCCCCTCCGTCTACTCCTCTCAGCTCCACTCCCCACCTGCCCTCTCCCTCAGATCCATTCCCCCTCCATTTCCTCTCCAGAAAAGAGCAGACCTCCAAGAGACATCAGCCTAATAGGACAAAACAAGATACAGTAAGACAAGGCAAAAGTCCTCATGTTGAGGCTGGACAAAGCAACCCAATAAGAGGAAAAGAGTCCCAAGAGCAGACAGAGTTGGAGACACACCTACTCCCACTGTTAGGAGTCCCATAAAATACCAGGTTATCAACTATAACATATATGCAGAGGACTTGGTACCGACCCATGCAGCCTCCTTGTTTGAGGGGGTATGGGTAAGAGAGAAGGATGACAAGGGATATTCTAAAGTGAGGTGGAACATTCCATTCTGCAGGGAATCTCCTTAAGTTCAGGAAATAAACAATTCAAAGGCTTCAGGAAGTTCCTGAAACTGACCAGATTCACTAGATCTCTCCCTTCCCAAGCATATATAGTCTTTATAGTCTGGAGCTCAGCAGCCTGGAGTGACACAATTAAACAAGCTCATCTGCTTAAAAGACACTCAACAAGTACACAGCCCAGAAGAAGCTCGAACCAACCAAATTACCTGGAAAGGACACTCTCCCACCCGTTGAGATATCTACAGGCTATGCAGTGTGCTCCAGGTCACAGCTTTTTTGAGCCATCGCCCATGTTAGGGTGGACTTTTGGTCACGCAACTGTCTTTGAGTAATTTCTGCTGCTCTAAGTAACCCCTCACCTATAAGTAACCCCAAGAAAACTCATTGGTTCATCAAGTTGGACTTTGGTGTTAACTTTACTTTTGTCTGTTTCCTGTCTGGGGTGAATGGACTCATGTCTCCCCAGGAATTGTGTATCCAACAGTTGTTTGTCTGTGATAATCAAGGTGAACACATGGACAAATCGATAGGTAGAACACTCCATTGGGTGCAGAGTTATCTTTGGGGGAATTTGTAGCCAGGAAGCACAGGTGATTTAAGCAAGGTCAGAGGCAGGTGAGGAGCAGCTTTCTTTAGATGACACTTGAGAAGCAGAGAAGGCTGATATGCAGAGAGAGAGGGAGAGAGAGAGAAGAAGGAGGAGGAGGAGGAGGAGGAGGAGGAGGAGGAGGAGAAGAAGAAGAAGAAGAAGAAGAAGAAGAAGAAGAAGAAGAAGAAGAAGAAGAAGAAGAAGAAGAAGAAGAAGACAGAAGAGGGGTGGGGGTGGGAGTGGGAGTGAGGGAAGCCAGGGTTTCAGCATCTCCCTCAAAGGGACACTCTCAATAACCTGCTCCCTCCAACTAGGCTCCATTTCCCAAAGGCTCCAGCACCTCCTAATGGTGTTACTGGTCAGGCATACGGGCCTTCAGAGGACATTTCTTGATCAGAACTACATCTTCCATAAAAATTGTGAACAGTAGGAGTGGAGAGTTTCCAGATTGGTGAACACAAGGACAAATTGAGAGGGAAGAGCACCCCAATTCCATGGGGAAAGAAGTTCTTGTACTCCAGACCCTTATAGAACTTGATGTGTATATCCCTTCATCTGATAGAGCCATAGAGCCTTTGTATCATTAATGCTACCCTTTACAGGAAACCAGGACACATAATGACAGCACTTCCTGCATTCTGTGAACTGTTATGGTAAGTTGTTGAACTTGAAAAGAGAGCTGTTCAGTCAAGTCAGACTGAATGGAGATTACTTTGGGGACCCACTACATTCAGCTCCAGGCCAAAGTGTGGGTTATTTAGGGAGTGCTTGCTGCAATGGACATTTAAAGTTAATGTCCAGTCTGAGAGGCTGAGTCTGTCATCTACAGAGTCTGCAGTAACTATGGTTAGCTGGTGTCTGAGTTAGATGACAGGATGGTCTGAGTAGGATGACAGGACATCCATCTGGTGTCTTCAGAGAAGTGGAGAGTTGTCTGGGATGGAAACCTGACTCTTGGTGTCAGAAGTGTGAGCAGGGACACACTTTCCAGTTTGATGTTTCAGCATCAACAACCTGTTCCCTTGAAGGCTGTGACAAGCAGCCACCCTCTTAAATAAATTTCTGCATTTTGTTAATGCAACCTAAAGTGACTTCCCTAAGACACTTTATAAAAAGGCTTTGGAGAACGGATGTGTACATGGAATTCTCAAGAGAATGCCAATTTATTAATTTCCATGTTGAGTAGCTGCCAGTGGGACCAAGAATCCTCCGACTCTGGGTCAGCCTGTTCTCTCCCAGTAGGGAAATCTGCAGGGGAAGCCAAATTATAATGAGAAGACTACCTGATGAGGGCAGACAGAGCAGATAATTAGGGGATCTGAGCAGGCTGTCTCCAACTGGGGATGGCTTGAGGCACTTTCTCCTCCTCCAGCATGTACTGAACCTGCCAAGTGGTGCACACGTGTGCTTGTGCTAGCTCACCCTTGGAAAATAGGCCAGCTCACTAAAACCAGCTCATCTATAAGCCAAGTTAGTTAACGAGCCGTTTGCCTAAAATTAGTAATTGTGGAAGTGACTGCTGACTTTTCTAAGTCCTTCCCTTCTTTCCTCTTTTTCTCCTCCTCCTCCTCCTCCTTCCTCTTCCGCTTCCGCTTCTGCTTCCTCTTCCTCTTCCTCTTCCTCTTCCTCTTCCTCTTCCTCTTCTTCTTCTTCTTCTTCTTCTTCTTCTTCTTCTTCTTCTTCTTCTTCTTCTTCTCTCTCTCTCTCTCTCTCTCTCTCTCTCTCTCTCTATCTCTCTCTCTCTCTCTCTCTCTCTCTCCCCTGCTTTCTCTTCTGCCCTTATTTGAAAGAGACTGTTGTGCTTTACCCTAGGCTGCCCTCTTCTCCACCATCACACTTCAACCTGCTGTATATCATTTAAAAAGTTAAAAAAAAAGTGTTTGTTTTTGTGTGCATGTGCCTGCATGTGTATATGTGAAGCTTGTGCATGTAGTACCTGAAGAGGCCAGACGAGGGCGTTGGATCAACAGGGGAGAACTTACCTTTGTGAACCACCTGACATAGGTGTTGGAAACCTGGAGAGAATGGGGATTGTTGGGAGGTAGGGTGGGAAGGTTGGGGGTTGGGTCTGAAGGCCAGGAGTCATCTACATCCAATTGAAGATGTCCTATAGTGGCAGGACAAGTTCATCAGCTGGAAAGCAAATAGAGCAGATAGGACAGTATGCTGGCATGGAGGGAGAAAGTTCTGGAACCAGCAAGGAGATGATGAGAGTTGTTTTATACATCTATTGCTCATTAACTGTGTTAGAATTTTCTGTTTCTCTAAAATTGTGGTGTGCGCCTTTTGGTAAGAAATCTGTGCAGAACTCAGTCTGCATACATTGAGAGTTGCTCAACTCAGGGTAGGGGTGTTTTGTTTATGATTCATCAAATTGCCTCTCTCCCTCTCTCAGTTTAGCTTCTCTTTCCTGCTGCTTGGTGCCTGCTTCCTGGAGCTTTGTGTACCAGATGTCATTATTAAGCAAGCTCCATATCCGATGTGTATCGCTGGGTAGTAAGGCATTGGTGTGTTGAAGGTTGAGAATAATTAAGAAAAAGACATAGTCCTCTGAAGCCATTGTTCTTTATATTGTGATATGTAAATAGTAAAGAAATATTTCACTGTGACTATTAACCCATGCTATTGTATGTGGGGGTGTGTATAGCGTATGCATGTGTGCCCATGTGTTACTTCTAAGGATCTTTTTAAAAAATTTCTTCTCTTTTTTCTTTTTCTTTCTTTTTTTTGGGGGGGGGGGTTTGAGACAGGGTTTCTCTATGTAGTCCTGGCTGTCCTGGAACTCACTCTGTAGACCAGGCTGGCCTTGAACTCAGAAATCCACCTGCCTCTGCCTCCCCAGTGCTGAGATTAAAGGCGTGCACTACCACTGCCCGGCTCTAAAGATCTTTTTAAAGCTCTTTTGAAATAAAGACAGTGCACCCATCTGAGGCTGGCCCCCACCCTGATATGTGGCAGAGGATAGCCTTCAACTTGTGATCTCCATTTCTCTGCCTTCCCAATGCTGGGATTACAGGTGTGGACCACATTTGTAATTCCATATTCGGTTAATGTTGGACTGGGCATGGAGCCCAGAGCACAGGCAAGCTCTATTTAAATTGAGCTCCATGCCTGGATCCAAAGGCTTCTTTTAACCAAATGAAGCATGTTTTAATCAGAAAAAGGTTTTTTTTCTCTTTTTTTATCCATAAAATAGCACACATTTGTATTTGTTTTCAATTGTTGCTGTAACTGATTTTAAGTTTTAAGATCATGTCATCAAAAAATGGCTTTGTTTAGGGGGCTCTTGGGGAGAATCCCTTTCCTTGCCCGTACACAGGACCACATCCCTCTCTGTCTTTCTTGAAAGTGGTGTGAAATCTTCCAGTCTCCAGCTGTCTTCAGTTTCTATAGCAAAATTTCTAGCACTGAGTACTTTGTAAAGAAAAACGGTCCATTTAGTTCACAGTTCTGGGGTGGGGGTTGGTCAAGGAAATGTCATTGGTACTGCTCCTGTGATGGCCATATGGCAGAGGGCATCCTGGGAGGAGAAGGCAGAGGAGAGATTGTGTGATGAGTTTTGGGGGAGGGGAGCTTGCTTTCCCAAAACAACCCATTCTTAACCCATTTTTACTGAAACGAACTGGGGTTCCATGAGAGAGCTACCTCATTCTCTTCTGAGGGGGTGCCTCCCATGTGTTACCACCTTCCTTCAGACCCCACCCCTTAAATGCTCTACCACCTCAGCACAATCACTGCAGTCTGAGCTTCCAGGATGCAGCTTTGAGAGACAAACTGCACCCAAACTGCAGCACCTTCTGAGCCCTGTTTTTGAACCTTCCTTTTTTCACAAATACCCTTGAGATGCTATGAGGCCACCCAGTTTCTCTAGGCCCATCTCCCCCATTATGAGATTCTTTCATGAGGTAACATACCCTCAGGTTCTGGGGTTAGGATACCAGTATCTTTGGTGGTCAACCATAATGCTTTTTAATGGTAATTGGCCTATCCTAATACTAATTTATGAAATTTTAATAAAATAGAATTCAGAAAGGTATATCTTGTGCTTTTACTACTGAAAGAAATATAGCAAATATTTGCTTCTAGCTAAAAAAAAAAATACAAGCAATGTATGGCGGCTCACAACTTTAATCTCATCACTCAGGAGGCAGAGACAACAAAGTCTTTGTGAGTTCAAGGCCGTCCTGATCTACACAACACATTCCAGTCCTACCAAGGATACATAGTGAGACCCTGTCTAAACAAACAAACAAATTTTTTACATAGATAAAATTATATTACGTTTAACAGTTGAGATCCTGTATTTTTATGGAATATTGATTATATACTGGTTTATTTTCTATATTCTACATAGTCTGATAATGTATTGAATATATATCTATTCTATCAAGTGACTATACTATATTTTAGCTAAGCCACTTTAAATATTTTATTTATTTATTTATTTTAAATATTTTTTAATTAGGAATTTTCTTCATTTACATTTCAAATGCTATCCCAAAAGTCCCCCATACCCCTGCCCCACTCCCCTACCCACCCACTCCCACTTCTTGGTCCTGGTGTTCCCCTGTACTGAGGCATATAAAGTTTGCAAGACCAAGGGGCCTCTCTTCCCACTGATGGCCAACTAGGCCATCTTCTGCTACATATGCAGCTAGAGACATGAGCTCTGGGGGTACTGGTTAGTTCATATTGTTGTTCCACCTATAGGGTTGCAGACCCCTTTAGCTCCTTGGGTACTTTCTTTAGCTTTTTCCCATTGGGGGCCCTGTGTTCCATCCAATAGCTGACTGTGAGCATCCACTTCTGTGTTTGCCAGGCACCGGCATAGCCTCACAAGAGACAGCTATATCAGGATCCTTTCAGCAAAATCTTGCTGGCGTATGCGATGGTGTCTACTTTTGGAGGCTGATTATGGGATGGATCCCCGGGTGCGGCAGTCTCTAGATGGTCCATCCTTTCGTCTCAGCTCCAAACTTTGTCTCTGTAACTCCTTAAATATTTTATTTTTAATTATGTGTATAAGTATGTGTCTCTGTGTGGGTATGTGACTTGAGTACAGGGCTCACAAAGGCCAGAAGAGGGTGTGGAATTCTCTGGAGCTGGAATTATAAAGGCAGTTGTGAGCTGTTTGATGTGGGTGCTGGGAACTGAACTCAGGACCTCTGCAAGAGTGGTCAGCGCTCTTAACCACTTGGCTACCCACCTCTCTAGTCCCAGTTTTTACTTTTAGAAATTCGTCTTAAATTTTTTGATATAATAAATAATCCTGTGACAAATATTTCAGCTTCCATGTATCTCTGTGGTTTTAGTTTTTCCTTGAGACAGATCCCCAGTTGTGGTTTTACTGAAGCCTTTTCTTTTTCACAGTCTGTTTTTCAGAGAGATTAAAGAGATAGTTAGCATCTCTAGACGTATGTTACCATCATTTTACTAGAGTTCCACTGCTCTGAATAAGGCAGCAACATCATAAACTACACCTCTGCCAATCACGCAGATGGGATTTTTATCTTTTTTGTTTTAGTTTGCATACATTTGTTTACAAAGATTTTCCTGGGCTTGTTTTTGAACTAGCTATAATTCTTTGATGAAATATTGATGAATGCCTTTCACTCTGGGGAGATCAAAATACTTTTAAAATTATTTTATCAGAGCCTAATATTTTTAAAAGTTTATTTGGTATCTGTGATAATTGCCACACTTATGTTTCTTATATTGTCACTAGAGATTTTTGTGCTTGGAAATTTAACATTTTTTGGATTTTATTTATCTTCTTCTCCTGCTCCCATCCCTTTTCTTCTTTTCACTTTCAGCATCCCTCTTGTCTGGGGCCAGGGAATGGCCCAGCCAGTAAAGGTGCCTGCTACCAAGCCTGACACCCCAAGTTTGATTCCCATGTTCTACACGGTGGAGGGAGATAACTGAGTCCTGCAAGTTCTAACCTCAACATACTTGCTGTGGCATACCCCCGCCCCATACACACAAATAAATGAATACATGTAATTAAAAAAAGAGTTCTGAAAAAAAAAAGAGTTCTGTTTTTTTTTTTTTTAATCTTTCTGTCCAAATGGCCAAATTCACAGTACATGTAATATTATAGTTCTTCCTATGGGCTGGAAGGTGTCTTTTTTTTCCTCTCTGACTATGTGATGTGTGTGTGTGTGTGTGTGTGTGAGAGAGAGAGAGAGAGAGAGAGAGAGAGAGAGAGAGAGAGAGAGAGAGAGAGAGAGAAAGAGAGAGAGAGAAAGAACAAGCTTGTGTGCTCACATTTATGTATGTGAATGCAGGCCTGTTTGTGCCACTTTGTGTGTACTTAGAGGTCAAAGGGCAACCTTAGGTGTTGATCCTGGTCTTCCACTTTGTTTGAGATAAGGTTGTCTTAGTCAGTGTTTTATTGCTTCAAAGAGACACCATAGGCCACAGCAACTTTTATAAAGGAAAGCATTTAATTGTGGCTGGCTGACTTTAGTTTCAGAGATCTAGCTCATTGTCATCACAGTGAGGAGCATGGCCACATGCAGGCAGAGATGGTGCTGGAGAAGTAGCTGAGAGCTCTTCATCTGGATCCACAGGCAGCAGCAGGAGAGACACTGGGCACATGTGCATGTGGAGGCCCAAGGTTGATGTCAGTGTTCCTTGATCACTCTCCACCTAACACATTGAGACTCTGGTCTCTCACTGGAGCCCAGAGCTTGCAGAGTCAGCTAGTTTAGCTTTCTACCTAACCCTAGTACAACCCATTCCCACCTCCTGAGTGCTGGGATTATAGGTGGGCTGCCATACTCTCCTGGCACTTACATGGTGCTGAGGATTCAAGTTCAGGCCCTCATGCTTACAAAGCAAAAGCTATACTCACTGAGCAATCCAGCCTTTGGTAAGTGGCAGAAGACATCTGGAGTTATATGGGGACTCTACAGAGATGCTTTGAGTAGCTGCTCCAGTTTTACCTGAGGAGGAGACTCATTTGTACCTCTGAGTCTTTGGCAAAGATGCACTTGCCTTTTCTTTCCTTTTAAAAATAAATGAAAGCAATGTCCGGACACTGAGTGCTTCCCACTGCCCCTCAAATTCTCCTTTTATGACTAGGTTTACTTTCTCCAAATAGCCTTATCTTTTGGATATTTTAGGCTAAAACTGAGACAGAAGTAGCTTTCAGTAAGTTGCCTTTAGCTGAAGGAGTTAAAAAGTGAGCAAACGAGAAAAAGCAAAGCCAGGCTTGGCTTATGTGACAGGTCAATGCCTCCCTAGGTAGGAGGTGGATATGATGGGATCCTAATTTACGTCTCTTCTGCATCATTCTCTGGAGCATGGGCAGGATTTCTAGAAGCTCAGGCCCTCCTTATCTTTCTGTTGACTTGGATCCAAAAGACCCTCACCTTCCAAAGTAGCTCTGGTTGGGGTGTTTTATTACAGCAACAGAAAGCAAACTTTTAAAGATATCTATTCTTCATAATTGCCCTTGAAGGATATATTTTTTTATTCAGGAATATAACTGTCCAACCAATAAAGACAATGAAAATAAAAATTTCTGGACTCTGTCATGGCTTTCCTTAATTACTGTAATGGAATAGATTTCAGCTTCTGAAAGACATTTATAATTTCTAACAGGTATGCTTGGCCATCCTTACAAGACTCAGAAATGGGTCATTTAACCTAAGAATGTCTCATGTAGAATTCTTTGGTTGTAAGTAACAGAAAACTCTTCATCGTCTCAAGTGCTAGGACTCAGGTATCCATCATCATGAGAGGCTTCCACTGGTATGATCTGAGATCTATCTGACATCTCCCCTCTCCCCCCACCTATCTGCTGTGAAGCAATTGCTACAATCAAGTCAGCTAAAATACTTCCTGTCTGATACAGTTGCCTTGTGTGCTTCCTCATGTGTGCCTCTGGCCACCTGCACATGTACATGTGGACAGTATGTAAGAAACAATACATTCTTGATAGTTATAGTCACCATGTTGCATGTTAGACCACTGTCTTGCAAAACTGAAACCTTGTGTCCTTAACCATCTCATACTCATTGTGGGTCTTATCATTCTATTCTCTGTGTTTATGCATTTATATATAAGGAAGATTATATGGTGTTTGTCTTTCTTCCTCTGACGTTTTCCTCTAATAACGCCTTCCTGCTTTATCCATATTGTTACAAACAATAGGATTTTTCTTCCTTAAAAAATCTTTTATTTGGGCTAGAGAGATGGCTCAGAGGTTAAGAGCATTGACTACTTTTCCAGAGGTCCTGAGTTCAAGTCCCAGCAACCACAGGGTGGCTCACAACCATCTGTAATGGAATCCGATGCCCTCTTCTGGTGTGTCTGAAGATAACTACAGTGTACTCATATACATAAATAAACTTTTTTTTTAAAGAAGTGATTTTGAAGTTTAAAAAATATTTTATTTTTATTTATGTGTATGTATGAATATCACTGTGAGTATGTGCCACGTGTATGTGAGTGCCTGTGAGGTCCACTGGATGCCCTGGAGCTAGAGTTACAGGTGGTTATGAACTGTCTGACATGGGTGCTGGGAACTGAACTCAAGTTCTTTGAAGAGGAACAAGGGCTCCTAACCATGAGCCATATCTCTTGCCCTAGGGTTTTCTTTTTAAAGACTGAATAATATTCCACCTCCATATATGTAGACACTGCATTTTCTTTAGCATATGAACTTCTGGAGAACAGAGTCAGGTGGTTCCACAGGGGGGTAGCCAGGGAGAAGAGCTAGAAGAAAAGTCAGTTAGTGTTGCATAGCCAGGACAGCCAATGCTCAGAACAAATGGTCCTTTGGTGTTACCCTCCCCTTAGGATAGTTTATAGTCTGTTTTTGTTTTTATAAAAGCTTAACTCACAGCCTTCTACAAGACAGAAAGGAGTGCTTTTTGTAAGAGAAACATTTGCCAGTCACTGCTCCAAGTGTGAGAACTTTTCCCTCTCTCATATTTAGGAAATAAGCTTGTGTAAAACCGGGAAAACAATTTCCATACTACATACCCCCAGAAATAATCTAACAAGGTATTGTGCATAGTTTGCCATAGTTTTATTTTTTAAGAGTTTATGCACAATATATAAACCATTAAAAAATAAAACTATGCTGTATATATGTCATAGTTATATATATATAACACCTTGCATATATGTATGTGCACAATATGCATGCCCAGTGCTTGTGGAGCCCAGAAGAGGAGGGTGGATTCCCTAGAACTGGAGTAACAGGCAGCTGTAGACATCCATGTGGGTTCTGGGAACCGGGTTGGGTTCTTTAGCAAGAACAGCCAGTGTTTGTAACTATTGAGCTGTTGCTCAAGTCTCTGCCTTTTTATTTTTTATTTTTATTTTTGAAATTATTACTATGAATACCCAATAGTCCTCTGAGGGGCATGCCACTGCTTTCCTATAGCCTCGTGAAGACAGGCTGTCCTGGGAAGGCAGCACTGCAACAGACATCAGCATGGACCCGTGCGGCTAGTTAGTTCTTCAGCGTGCACTCAGCAGTGGTTTTTCTACCCTTGCAAGGCCAGACTACTGTATTTGAGCTTTAAAATAGCAGCTGGAGAGCTGGCAGAAAAGTCTAGCATGCTAACCCTTCTCTACGGAACACAGAGCAGCTAGCGGTTTCCTGGGAAAGGTCACCAGGAAGACAACTGAGCTGATCTTAAAAAGGCACTGGACAGTCTGATTTTCTACTTATTTCCTCATCTAAGAGACAAAAAGACCCATTTCCCTTGATGGTTATTGCTGGTTTGTTTTAGAGTCATATCAGGCCATTAGTCATGGATGACCATGGTTGGGGGTGGGTCCCTTACTGAGGCTGGGAAAAGACTCAGAGTGAAAACTAG